>NC_056735.1:358578421-358650921 GCF_019279795.1 Protopterus annectens | reverse complement strand
TTCAAATTAGCTGACAAATAGGTCTTTCTCCATTTCAGCTAACATGTCACTAAATTACAAACCTGTGTATCGTAAATAACCCCTTTTTAACACAACTCAAACCACCAGCACTAAGAATCCTTCTGATTTTCCAGGACTGCTTATTACTCAACAAAATAAATATCAAAATATACAAACAATAACCATGTAAATAAAAATTAAAAGGGGATATGAAGACTATTTTGGTGGCTGTACTACATACATTATTGGCAATAACATTACGTTGAAAGAATGGGCACCAAAAAAGTGAATAATAAAAAAGTAATTAAAGACAAAGTAAAACACATACATACACACACACACACACACACACACACACACACACACACACACACACACACACACACACACAAACATGCATGCCCAAGTGTACATGTTTATAAAGGCAGATAAATGCAAGTCATGGAAAGAGGTCAACAAAGCCTAACACAAACAATGACAACTAAGTGTGTGTGTGTGTGTGTGTCTTTCGGCTTTTCCCGGTTATGACAACTAAGTAAAATGTTAAAAAGAACCAGATCTCCTTGTTAAACAAGTTATGTTTCTGGCAGAAGTAGGAAAAAAGAGGATTTGCATAGATCTTTGTCACTCTAGTGAACCACAAGCTTAGACAATCATTTTGTGAAGTCTTTGCTGAAATGCCCACACAGTACTGTAGATATGAAACAGTGCTGCAAAGTTGAACCACCCGCACAGCGTGGCTACAACATAAATTCATACATTCAGCAGAGGAAAGAATAAAATGATAGTGAAACAGCACACCAGATTAACTCAGTAGATGTAGATTAAATAATACAAAAAAGCAAGCACAATGTTGGAAGACAGTGGAAACACTCCTTCATGTTCAGTGGCTATGTTTGACTTTTTACATCCTTAGAAAGACTATAGTAAAATACCAGTTATAAATAAATAAATTGATTCTTTGCTTTTGTCACATAATTCAGAGTTTAACAAATATACAATCCTAATGCACAGCAGCATTTTTTTTCTGAATTACGACGATAACTACTTCCTGGTTTCAGAATGCAACACAGTATTAAGCCCACGCTAGAGTTAAAGTGCAGTACATTTGGTAGCTGTGAATTTCAAAGGATACTACAGCCATGCTCACACAGTACTGGGGTGGAAAGCTACATTTTCCTGGGTTATAAGCTGTTTATTTCAGTGCCAGAATGCATATATTAAAAGGATAAAACTGGGAAAGCTCTCTTACTAATTACTGTGGCATCATGCCTTGGCACGCTAACTGTGAGCTATTGTATTTGCCTCCAAATAAAGCAGGATTAGCACATAACTAAGCTATGCAGTGCCAGCAAACATTTCTTATTTATGCCTAAGCAGGTCCTTGTGAACCATTTTATTTTTTTCCAGATTCACTTTTCTTTACCTCTACAGTTTTAAAGCTCAAGTTCTATAATATAAGTAGTCATTCAAGGTAACTAAACTAAATTCAGCTGGGGAAAGAAAGGATGAAATGCAGTTCATCTAAAAAATGCAATTAAATAAAAAAAGCAGTCTACTAACATTACTAGAGTTCTCTTTGTTTATACCTGACCATATAAATGTTTGCCAATGTCTTTTCATACTATTGTAAACATGGGAATAAATAAACAAAAACATGTGGTGTAGTTGCACAGGACGAAAAATCTGTAAATCCTACCAAAACTAATGCAAAACATTTAAAAAATACAAACCTGATGGTACCTATACTGGATTTTGATCAATTAATAACTATGTGTCAAATGTATGCCACGGTGGTATGGCGGTAGCATTATTACCTCACAGCTAAAGGTTCTCCCGTTCGATTCTCAGCTTGGCTTGGGAGTGCCTTCTGTGTGGAGTCTGCATGTCCTCCCCACGGTTGGGTAGCGTTCGAAAGACATGCGTGCGTAAATGGGTGTGCCTTCGTTGAAGGTTGGGCATTGAGCTAGCATCTCGGCATTTCGTAAAACTCTACTGCCAATCATTAGTGGATCAGAGTTCCACTGTGGCGACCCCTTACCGGGAAAAAGCTGAAAGACAAACAACAATAACTATGGGCAGGATTCACAAAGTCTCCGTGTAAGAGATACATGGCTTGCACGGAGGCTGCAGTTAACCGGTGTGACGTCAGCATGTCATGCATATGGATGAGGGCATGTTGAATCACACCGAAGGCTAACACGGTCCGTGGAAGACAGTAGGGGGCGTGTCCATAGGCCGAGCCCTGCAAGCAGACACGCCCCCAGAAGAGTAAAATTGCTCAAAGTAAACACCCACGACAGAGGCCATGGAAATGTGAATAAACACAACACAACACATACCCCCACAGACTATGAACATAAAATATATAAATGAACATGTTATATATTTTTTTTAAATCGTAAAGATGTTTGCCCGTGAGTGCGCTTGTTTGCGCGGGCGTGCCCGTAGCTTAGCCACAGTTAGCAGTCAGTGGAAAAGGATATAAGAACTAAATAAGCAAAGTAAGCCAAGAAGCAATAGTGTAGCAGTAGAGATGTCGGCTGAAGAGCAGGCATTCATGGTTCGAGCCCCCACAACACCAATTTTATTTCTAGTAAATTAAGCACGAAACAAGTCCCTGACAAACATGTACACATATAAAATCATAGTATAGGTAAAATGTAATGAAATAGTCCAGTTATTTTGAAGAAATGTGAGATAACAAAATAATAAAAGATGCCAGATGTGCCTATAGCTGAGCTACAGTTTAACAAGGTGAGTGCATCTGCCCATAGGTGAGCAGTGGTTTAATAGGTGCAAAATGAGTGCCCGTAGGTGAGCAGTGGTTTAACAGGTGCAAAATGAGTGCCCATAGGTGAGCAGTGGTTTAACACGCTGAAACTGTGTGCCCCTAGCTGAGCTGAGCATAATATGCGTGCTGATAGCCAAATGAGGTGTAAACCAGCGTACCCCGTTTGCGCGGAGCTGCACACCGTGCCAACAAGCTAACCAACAGGCAACGTTGAGCAAGCCGTATCAAAACTGCCTTTACACAGACACACCCCTCAGCCAGTCTAGACAGTCATAAAAAATAAAAAGCAGTGGCCAGGTTCAAACCCAGGATACTATGGACCATAGTCAAGGTACTGAACCACTAAGCCATGACAGCAGTACCTATAAATGCAGTAATAGCAAATATATAGGAATGAATACAAAGTGGAGCATGACAAAGCAGGTTTTGTGAAGTTGATACAATTCCAAAATGGCCAATCACAGATATGTGCGGGAAAAACGGCATATATAAGCCCCATAGGTGGGAATACACAGTATAAATGATTGTAGAACTGACTTGCAGCCAGAATGACAGGAGTAGGTGAGGGTAGTTGCTTTCGAGCACAGAGGTGGGGCGTTGAGGAGTCCAGATACATGGTCTAGCTCCTAGTCCACAATCATGAGGCCCAACTCATGCAGGGCCAGGTCCTGTGGGGAGCATATAAGGCTGAGGCGTGGGACCGGTTGGCTCATGATCTCACCAGTGCCACAGGGATTCCAAGGACTGGTGAGCAGGTTCGTCACCACCATGCGGACCTGAAGAGATGCAAGCAGGACCAATTGAACCTTTGGATCCAGGAGGCCCGGCAAATGCCCAATGCCCCACTACTGAGTAAGTTACATGTAATTATGTATGTAAGAAATTAAACTAGCTGATATTATGGAGATGTGTATTCCAATATTACTTCATTTATATTACAGCTGCAGGTGTCCGTTCTGCGAACCGCAGAGCCTATGGCGATAGGCTGGTGCAGTTGCGCCACCAGGCAGATCAGTAATCCTCTCCCAGTAACTGTAAAGAAATATAAAAGTATGACAGTTAGCAAAAGAGTGCAGTGTAGTCACTAAGTAATAGAATGTGCAAGTAACAAGTGTAAGAGTGTTTGCAAGTATTGCTTGATTACAAATGTGTGTTGCAGTCTGTAATCCAAACAGAAAAATGAAAATGTCTGAAATAAAGTCTGAAATAAAGATGCCCCACCTGTAATATAATAGTACACAACCTGCAGCAGGCTGAAAAGTACAGCTGCAGAAGATGAGCAAATCACATGTGTGAAATATACTTCTGTTGAAATACTGAAACATGACAGAAGTGAGACTGCTGGAAAGGATTGTAATAACTACAGGTAAAACATGTCAATAAAGCCTAGAAGTAAGTACCATCCTGAATAGTAAAATGAAAACAAGTGAGAGAGTGTGAGAAAGTGTTATGAATCCACCAATAAAGTAGTAATAACCCCTGAATAAAGTATACTGCAGTCAGTACAGAATGAAATGCATGTGAGAAGCAAAACCAAACAGCGAAATCTGTTCAAAGTGTTGCTGCAGCTGGAATGTGTATCCCAAAATCTGGATATGTTGCTCTCAGTCTGCAATATGCAGATAGTATGATTGTCTGACATACCAAACATCCACAGTTGTCTATAGCTATATAAAGCAAATGTAGCAGGATGATGTAGCTGAACAAAGCCAGATATGAATGTGTATGAAGAACAATAAAATGTATATTGATGTAGCAGTAACAGTCCTATCACCAAATTGAAGTAGTTATCATATAGGAAACTGTAGTTAGAACAGTAGTGTGTATATATGTGCAGCTATTAGAAATGTACAGCATATGTATTGGTATTCAAAGGTGTTAATATTATTTTCTTCACCCCACCCTATAACCACATATAACCCATTCCACATGAAAATGGTATGTGCAATCACAATTAACACCCCTGGACATTTGTCCTGTTGGGTCATAAATATTTGCATGTCCGTTGATGCATCTGCCCTGTTCATACATCCAAACCTGATGGCCTGTTGCCATCAATCAACCCTGCATGTTGTTGGACTGTGTATTGCTGTTCAAATTATGCATGTGTTATGCTCGCTGTTCAATGGTGTGAATATCTGGGTGTTTGGTTAATGGGAATACTAATGCATGCTGTTACAACTAATTGTGAATGGTATTATATGTTACTAACCCAAACTGTCATGACATAATGCAAAACATAGGATGACAGGGAAGGCGGGTTCCAGCGGACCCACCTCTCCCACCTCAGCTGGCGAGTGCACCTGGCACTAGTGCCCAGTCTGGACCCTCCTCCGGTGGCCTTGTGCCACCTGTGGGTGGAAGCGCTGCAGAGGATGGGGCTCGTCCCCCCTTTGCAAGTGTGGCCGGAGGAGAACCACCACTCACCCTCCATATCGTCCGGACTGTGGTGCGTAGGGAGATCCAGGACTCTGTTCTTGGGCCCCTACGCCAGCTTGAGGCACAGGTGGCACAACTTACGGGCATGCCTGTTACCTGGCCTACACAGCCCCCAGCACAGCCCCGTCCTGGGCAGTGAAGGAACAGTGGCAACTGCCCATGGGTGGGGATATCAGTTTCACTGTTGCCATCTGTGGGCTCATGGCCTCTGGATATCCAAACCTCTGTCCCCGTCAATTATGTAACCCCCCACACGTGTCATACACCGCCCCTGTATGCATCTTGTTTGTCTTGTCTGTTGACCTACCCAACCTACCTCCCCAGCTATACCGACTTCCTTCACCTGACATACCACTCTCACCCGAAAAACGGGCACTCTGTACCCACAAAAAAATTACGCCCCATACATAGCTGCCCATTCCGCACACATGTCTGCTGGACATGGAAACTATCAATTACAATTGGCTGTACAACAAGTATTATTGTTGTCCTGACACCTCTCTCAGGGGTGGAAGGTTTCAAATGTCACACCAAATTAGATACATATGCACAGCTGTTGCTGATGAAGAAATGGGCAGCTATGGGACTTACCTACATCCCTCCTGTAAATCCCAAGCTTGTTTCCCTACTGTCTTACCCTCTTTGTGACCCCTTTTTCACCACTTTCCTGTCTCCCCATTTTCATTTCTTTCAAAGAAAATAGGGCAGGTGTGCGCCAGAGTAAGCACTGTTAAGCGGTTGTAAGCGGATGTGCGTGGAGCTGAACGCCAGTGTGCATGCGGGAGCTCCGCGCAAACCAGCGCTAACCTGGTTACAACTGCTTAAAAGTGCCTTAGTCACTCTGATTGACAGGTCCTGTAGTCAGTTCAAAAGCAAAATAAAATCCCACTGTCAGTCCCAAACCCAGGACCTTGGAAACAGTAGTCTGCATGACCTACCACTAAGCCATGACTCTTATACAAGAATATTGTGCTAAAATAAATATATCATGTAATAGTAGGAATGAATGTAAAGGGAATATAGGATGTGTAGTACACAAAGCATGTCATTTAGAATTACTGTCAAAACTAGTGGATTTCCATAATAGTAGTGTTTGAACAGAAACAGCCATGCTAGTTGGTAGCTAGTAGGTAATAATGTTAGTTAATGCACATATATAAATGTATGTATATTTACATATATATATATATATATATATATATATATATATATATATATAGTTGTAGGTGTCATTGTGCATACACACTTACTACAGGGAACAGGAGAGAGGAATGGAGAAATGTGAATCTACAACACAGCCTGAATCATGAGAGAGATACTAACCTTTACACTCACAGGACAGTGTCCACAGCATACCAGCATGGTCCCCGCCCTTACAATCTGAAAGGGCAACGCCTATCTCACATACCCTTTTATAGCACTGTCCAGAAATCACAGTGAGAACTGCAATCAGTACACAACTGGCTGCATGCAATTAGCAAATGCTGGCTTACAATTGGTGCAGAGGCCATCACATGGACCTATGCAGATACCTACAAAAGCATCCTGTACTAACACTCCACACATGCAATACATTCATTGCACTGTCTGGAGGCAGACAGAGGGAGAGAGACCAGCTGCGACAAACACAGGTAATGTAAAGTAGCAGGTTAATAATCTGCATACTGTGAACCCTCCAAATGTGTCATAGGTCTGTATTTATAGGTATGTCCATGTGATATGTTGTGTGCACATAGTTCCACCAAAAGGGGATGACTATACATTACATGTCAGTCAGTGTTAGGCCATGATCCTGGCAGAAGTTGTCTGTGCGTTGCCCTCATCAATGGCTGTAGTGACTGTTTTGAAAGGTCAACCAGGTTCAAAAGGCAGGATCAGCCCATCACAAAGGCAAACTGGCCGGGAACAAGTGTCTGCAGGTACCCAATATCACTGTATATGCATCCCATACTGAATAATTCTATAGCTTAGCAGACCAGGCCAGTTATGCTCATGAAGCAGTAGTTCCCAGGGTCAGTAGAGGTGCCTCCTTAGTGTTGTGGGACCACTGTTGCTGTATGCCAGTGTTCAGGTACATATCCTGTAGTACGGCCAAGGTTAAATATCAGTCTTATATGCAGTTGCATGTCCTCTTGGAGTGCACGTAGCACACATCCAGGGATACCATCAGGTCACAGTGATGCTGTGTGTTCTGCTTTGCTGAGGGCGGCCCTCACCTGGACATGTGAGATGATAGGGAGGTTACATTCAGCTGTGATAAGTATTTCTACTTGTGGGGGAGAAGGAGGGGGGATACGTGCACCGAACCTGTCTGCAAGAATGTTGCCAATATCTGTGTGTTCAGTGAATGTTAAGTAGGTGTGTATTAACTCAGAGCATATCTGAGGCGTTTGGTCCATATGTGTAACATAACTGAAGAAGGCCTTGTGGTTATCTATAGTGTTTGTGGCCATTTCCCTCCCAGAGTAGGCCGTGGCCGTTGTTATGAGAGACCATAGCGTATTACCAGTGCTGACCACAGATGCCTTCCCTTAATGTGAATCTGCTCTGTCCTGCAGTAGCCTCCTGCTATTGTTATACAATCTGCCTCTGGCTGGGATCCATCAGACAGGATGCCTAACCTTTGTGCATAGGGTCTGGGTTAGAAATGTGTGTGCAAGTTCCATGCAATCTGTGGGATGTCCGTGGTAAGCATTCACAAAGGGGTCAGCAGTGTGGGTTGTGGCTTCCACTGGCCCAGTGGGCTGCATGGATACCATCTCAGTCCTAACAAGTGAATAACTGTCTAATCACATACATATCAAAGTAGTCTACTGTGCTGGTGGTGGTGGTGGGATATGTATATCCAGGCCAAGTAACATGTCCAGATCACACTAGTGGATGGCGTTCCACATACAGTACCTTGGTATGAACCCCCAGAGTGAGGTTGTGCATTGGACCTGTCGCAGTGTGCTGACCGATGGGGCATGCTACTATGTTGTATGGAATGTGGCAGGTATTGTTGCACAGGTGTTGGCTGAGCACTGATATCTGGCCATGTACTTGTGTATCCACCATGAGACACATACATGCAACATATGGGAGTAGTAGTATATCACTACACTTGAGTATCATGTATAGTATGTGTGCCATATATTGCTGACATAGTCTAATGATATCCTGTTTGTGTTCTCTTCCAGGGAGATGGCGTGTCAGCGTAATCCTACCTACTCTGCAGTGGAAGATGAGGAGATACACCAGAGCCTGGTGTGGGATTATGACATACTGTTTTCCCGCACCAGCCAGAATCAGCAGGAGAGGGCTGCACTGTGGCAAGACCTTGTCCATAGGGTAAATGACATTGGCATGCATAATAGGACATATGAGCAGGTACAACATCACTGCAGTGATTTAATCAGAAATGTCCATCAGCGTGCGTCGGATATCCACAGGCAACAGGTTGCCACAGGAGGTGGGGTGGCCACACATCCCCCCCTCACCAGACTGGAGGGGCTACTCCTAAGTGTTGTGGCTCCAGCCCTGGAACAGCAACAGCAATACACCTGCATCATGATGGAGGCTGGATCCACACAGCAGCACGACATGGAGCATGCAGGTAATATGCCATATGTACACTTGACTGTTCTGTACACTGTTAGTTTATGCATGTGTAAGGTGTGTCCGTGGTATGTAGCTGTCAACATAGTATGTAATTGTGCAGGTGTGATATTGGCAATATCAGCAGCTGACGTGTGAAAGGCAACTGGTGTACTACTGCACTGTATCATATGCAGTATCAATGGCACAGTTGTGCCCACTGACATTAATCTCCTCATTTCTGCAGGTCCCTCTGGTGTTACAGCAAGGCAGGCCATCCATGCTGGTGAGTGTGTTTAACAATACCTATAATAGTCCTGATAGTGCTAGTAATACTAGTGTAACTCAGTAGTGCTCTGTGTGTATACTGCGGGGTGTGCATGTGTGCATGTGTGCAGGTGTGCCTGTGTCCACATGTGCATGTGTCCATGTATGCATGTGTGCATGTGTGCCTGTGTGCCTGTGTCCACGTGTGCATGTGTGCATGTGTCCACGTGTGCATGTGTGCATGTGTACACATGTCCACGTGTGCATGTGTGCCTGTGTGCATGTGTGCATGTGTGCCTGTGTCCATGTGTGCATGTGTGCATGTGTGCATGTGTGCATAAGTGCATCACTGGTAACATTGTGTGGACACTGTAAACTGTGTTTCCTGTCTTCCTCCCACAGGTTCTGGTGCTGCTCTGGTGTCCTGCAGCAGGGAACCTGAATCTGGTGCCACAGGTACTGGTAATGATGATATCTGTGTAATGGCACAGGAAGGTGTGTCAGGGTCTGCCATTGGTCAGCCAATTGGCAGTACACAGCTGTCAACCCCATCATTGTGCACAGTCATCCTGCCAGTACAGTCTTTGTCACCATTGTCCCTAGGTGATGGACAGGATACAGTGGGCATTGACCAGGGTAATGTGGTATCTGTGGCACATGCTTCCCCACACAGCAGTCATGGGCAGGGTCCTGCGATGGTACCACACAGACAGTTGCCCATGGGTTCTCGTGGGGGCATCCATGGGCGTACTGCCTCTGGCAGACGTGCCCAAAGAGGTCTGTCAACCTCAGCTATGTTTCGGGCTGTCATGCAGGCACAGTCGCGTATGGAAAGGTACACCAGACAGGGTCTGAGGGAGCTGAGAGCATGTCGCACAGCCATGACTGACTGTATGCGTGACATCGCGGATGCTATCCATAATTTCACCGATGTCATAGACAGACATTGTGGGGACATATTACAGCAGTTCCACAACCAAATGTCCATGAGCCAGGGCAATGGTGGGCGGTTGCGGCGTCGACGTGGTCGTATGCCAGCAACAGCAGCAGCTGGCAGTCGGCGCGGATGACAACAGGCCCGCGCATGCCCCCATAGTGCCAGCAGCAGCCCCAGCAATGCTGGGTCTGTGCTGTCATCAGAACGCCCCAGGAGACCACGTGCATGTGGCTCTGGACAGTCCAAACAGGGACCTGTGTCCAGTCAATACACTCCCCTTCTGATGACAGTACCCAGTCTGGCTTAGTACCGGATATGGTCCGTAGCACCCCTGCCTGGCACAGGTACCGTGTCCATGCCCACAGACACTGATCTGTATGACCTGCCAGGTGCAGTCTGTGGCTGTCCACAAACCCCTGTATATGGCAGCCATGAGGTGGAACTGTGTGTCTGCATACACACATGCAAAATGTTAACACCTAGGGCTACCACATACACACACACACACTGCACCAACAGTGCCCCACCCTGTACTGCTGTCCCTCACCAACACACATACACACACATGTCAATTGGTGGTATCAGTGGCAGACTCAGGCATACCTAATTCACACCCTGTGCATATAATGAAACTGTGCCACCTCCTGCAATCTCCAACATCAGTGCAGGAACAGGTAAACACATTGCTGATGCACAGGGTGACTACATAGAAGTGTATTAGTAGTATCATGTTGGTAACAGTACAGTGTGCTGATATGACTGTGTGTATATCCCAGCATGCCTGATGCAGTAACCGTAAGACTGTCCTGAATTGTTATCTGCACCCATAGTACATACCAAAGTGTAACAGCTGCACATTATTGCATACCGGTGGTAAGGATGTCAACAGATAGCCACATACATGGGTAGCACAGGGGGGAAGCTAATGCAAGTAGTGATACGCAATGATGGACATGTACAGTAATGGTGGCAAGTTGCCCACAATGACTATGCAATGTGGATGTTTGCGCATGTTGATATGTGTGCAGTACCAATGTAATCCAGATCACAATTAACTATGACATAATATCAGTTCTACCATGGGCATCTGCGCTGTGCATTCCTGGGTACATGTTGATAGTGCCTACATATTAGCACTGTTACCTACTGTTAGCATTACCCCTTCTTTGTTGTACAATGGACTACTTACAGCCCTGCTTACTGTAGCTTTGTTTGCATGCATGTTCGCTTGGGGTTCCCTGGAACACTGCTTCCACCTGCAATGCAGAGTTACAGTGCTTCTGTGGACTCCTAGTGACATCTGCATAGCGTACGATACGTATGTCAAGTTTACACATAACAGAACGTCACTGTCTGTCCTGTTCGCATGTACGTTGCCTGTGACACATTGCACATGTCTTACCTGGCATTTACCCACGTGTGCAGTCATATATGCCAGTGCTATGAAACAGTAGCAGTACACCCACACATACACACCTTCAGTATGTTGTTCCCCATTGGCCCTATGTGTTGGTACTCACCATGGCAATCACACTACTAGGGTAGCATGTACAAAGGTAACCTGTGAATCACCTCTATGGTCCAGTTGTGGTTTATGTGAGTCATGTGGCAATGTCACAGCTGCCACATGTATGCAGTCGACCATCACCCTTGGCCAGGAACGTACAACACGTGTGGGATGCCACCACATAGCCAATCTGGGGACTGAGCACTCTGAACCCAGTAATGCCATACCCTGTCAGGTGGCATGTCATACTACAGTGACTACAATACCAGTCAGACATAGACACGCACTGACAGCAAGCTGAACACACTGGGGCATACTTGGGGACTCAGAATAGCATCCTGCCTGAGCATCACACACCTCTGCAGCTGGCACACAGGCATATGTTATGTCGGAACAGAGAACATGCCACACATGGCACACACATCCCGTGTGCCACACACTCACAGCCTGTAGGGCTACACAACACACCTGCTACAGATGTGTCAGGTACCTCTCTTGTCCGCTGCAGTGGGGTCCCACTCAACAGGCTGTACATGGTGAAGGTCACAGTGATATGCCTCTGGGGCACTATGGTTCACTACAAAACACATGCATACAGGTCAGTCAGAGGCATGGACACATATGACTCAGTCATTGTCCATGGATAACCTGAGACATACCTACCTGGACTACATGATAGGGAACATAGAAGGGATCTCTCAGCTTGTGGCACGGGCCAGTATGAGCCTGATCTTGGTTGCCATCATACCCTCACCAGGTATGCTACCACTATATGTAGGAAGGGCGTTCTATGTCTACATTCTGCTCAGTCTCCAATGTCATTCATAGGGTATCCACTGGCTGTCAACGTGTGCTTACATGCTAGGGAAGCCACAATGATGTGCGAGGGGCAGCTTGCACGTGACACCCATGGCCCAATGTATATTGGCGAAGCCCCTTGATACACACATACTGCCTTATGCTGCAGGACATGGATTACATAGCCACCTCCGCGGGTATCACACAGTGATGCTACACAATACCAGCAGTGTACACCACAAGATGCATGCACTGGACACTGTCCTCAGCACAGTGAACTGCAATGTCTGTGCAGTACCAGAGTCCTGATTCATGGCTCACAGGTGCAATCCATCACTGCCAGGTTATACCTCATACCATGCCTGTCATCCCCTATACATGTAACACACATGGACAGGGGGGTGGTATCCCAAGGCACCACAGATACACACACCTCCAGTTTGTTGGCACAGTACAAAGCATCAGGGCCTATTCATGTGCAGCTAACAGTGTGTCGAACTGCTGTCTGGTTCATAGCCTGGCACACACAACCCTCCCATACACAGAAAACCCATCTATCCTCCATAACAACACTGGCAATATGACAGTCTCAAGAACTGTCTTTATATGGCTGGACTGCATCCAGCCAAACATTGTGCGTGAGCATTACTGTAGCTACAACACACTAGTTGAAGGGTTCCCAGCATGTGGTCACTGAATTGCAATGGAATGACATATTACCACTCCCACAACAGGTGGGAACATGCAGCACCTGTACATCGACTACATGTAGACTATATGGCCCAGACCAGATGTGTATCCCCTGCTGTAGGTATTTTACCATATACACCCACACTATATAGACACATACCGCATGCGGCCCCTGCACAGTAAGACACAGTCATATTGTTATGCATTGCAAATACCATTTATCCACTCAAGGCATGAGTCAGACATGGTAACTACTGTAGGTCACAGGTATTTATGTGTATGTGTCACACACATACATCATGTGTGCATTGCCATTGCTGGTTTAGGCAATGGCATGCATTGTTATGCACAAAGACCCACACAAGGTCATAATGTGTGACACAACCACACGTGGCAGTTGTGGGTTACCAAAACATACCTATCTGTACTCTGACAATGGTAATAGACCCAGTAGAAGAGCGCACTATTGGCATTACTGGCCAACTAGCCCTGTTTGGCTGTGCTGATAGTGTGGTGACATCCCCTGTGTTTACTGGGGGAATATGCAGCATCTGGTGTATTGTAGTATTTGCCAAAAGGATCTGTTCTCTCACACTTGCAGTTACACACACCCTACTACCCCCACACACACTTGCCATTTGAAGGATTCATACCCCTACCTAACTAAGTCACGACATGTGAGAGAGACGCATTAGCGAAGCGCACTATTCGGATTACTAGGAGGTTCCTCTTCTCTGGCTGTACTTATAGGGTGTTGACATCATCAGTGTTTTAAAAGGGTAATGTGCATCAGGTAGTGTGATCTCCTGATTGCCAAAACTAACCAAAACTAACATGTTTTTCATACAGAATTGCACACACACAAACTCCCCACATCCAAACACACACACACTTGCCATTTGCAGGTTTCAAACCCCTACCTAACTATGTTATGACACTTGAGAGTGACGCTGTAGCAGACTGCGCTATTCAGATTACTGGTAGGTGTCTCTTCTCCAGCTGTATGTATAGGGTGCTGACATCATCACTGTTTGGAAAGGGTAATGTGCATCATGTAGTGTGATCTCCTGATTGCAAAAAAGCACATGTTTTTCATACAGAATTGCACACACACAAACTCCCCACATCCAATCACACACACTTGCTATTTGCAGGTTTCAAACTCCTACCTAACTATATTATGACACTTGAGAGAGACGCATTAGCAGAGTGCACTATTCGAATTACTGGGAGGTTTCCCTTCTCCTGCTGTACTTATAGGGTGCTGACATCATCCGTGCTTAGATAGGGGAATGTGCATCCTGTAGAGTGCTTTCACAGTTGCCAAAAGGGACATCTCCCTCACACAGACTTGCACACACACTAATCCCCCTCCACAGACACTGGGCAATTGCAGGATTCTAACCCCTACCTAACTATGTTATGACACTCATGACAGACGCATTAGCAGAGCACGCTATTCAAATTACTGGGAGGTTTCCCTTCTCCTGCTGTACTTATAGGGTGCTGACATCATCCGTGCTTAGATAGGGGAATGTGCATCCTGTAGAGTGCTTTCACAGTTGCAAAAGGGACATCTCCCTCACACAGACTTGCACACACACTAACCCCCCTCCACACACACTGGGCAGTTGCAGGATTCAAACCTCTACCTAACTATGTTATGACACTCGTGACAGATGCATTAGCAGAGTGCGCTATTCGAATTACTGGGAGGTTTCCCTTCTCCTGCTGTACTTATAGGGTGCTGACATCATCCATGCTTAGACAGGGGAATGTGCATCCTGTAGAGTGCTTTCACAGTTGCCAAAAGGGACATCTTCCTCACACAGACTTGCACACACATCAACCCCGCTCACACACACACACACACACACACACACACACACACACACACACACACTGAGCAATTGCATGGTTCGAACTCCTACCTACCTATATTATGACACTTGAGGGAGACGCATTAGCTGAGCGCGCTAACCGAATTACTGGGCATCTGGTCTGCACCTGCATTATTTATAGGGTGCTGACATCTTTATTTCTACAGAGGTATGTACATCTAGTACTACCTGTCAGGTGGGGGATAGCATATATATGCATTTGCAGCCACCTACGTCAGGGTCAGATATGCACATCGCACTGGCAGGTTATGTTCTATACCATGCTTCATGACCACAGGACCTGTAACACACAACACAACCAGTCCAAAACACCACACCCACATCCAGGACACACACTTAGCTTCCCTGGGAACAGTGCCGGGATATGCAGGTGTTCACATACACCATTCCAGTTGTTAACATCAGGTACAGGCATATTGTGTGTGAGAACTACTCAGGCCTCTACCACTTTACCCTACAGCCACTACAATTTGTGGGTCCATGTGCTATGGCAGAACCACACACCATAGCCATATGGGGGAATACATATTGCACCTGTCCATCTGCAACATGGGTACTCACTGTTCCACACCAGAGGTAGACCACCATTGTTGATATCTGACCATACCCACCTTTCCCTGGACATCCATATCCCATCCCCACCCCCAGGCAAGGTTGTCACTGTACACAAACTGTATTTAGCACAAGCAGACTCTACACTTGTGAAGACTGGGGTGAACGACTTCAAAGGACCCATGCTGGGGGACTATACTGGCCACTCAGCATAATCCTTGACAGTTGCATTCTATGTGCATGTGTACGGTTTGCCTTGATCATGCTATCCCACATATACCCATGACTGCTCCACAACAAGACACCTGTCAGGTGTACACCAGCCATATATGAGCCGTCCAACAGACAGAGTGAGCTAATACATTGCAGAGCTGTAGCCCACAGAAGGAGGACATCTGTGAATAGTTCTGGCACGACACTTCATTCCCACATAATCATCACAACACAGTGTTGACAGTGGAATTGTCCAGACAATGCAGATAGGGCTCCCCTCAGTCTGTTATTGATGGCCACTTACTGTTAGAGATTCTCAGCAACCCTCTTCCAGCACACACCAACAACATGGCTGTAGCTTAGCACATTCAAACCCTGGGATCTCCACTGTGCCCCTGCTTGACAGAGGCACAGCTCACTAGCCTCACACATTGCCTTATGTGACCTACTTTACAGTAGCCTACTGTACTGGGGATGCAGATGCCAAGCACACTCTGGCTGAGCTGTCATTCCCTAGGGCAACAAGCCTAGTATTGACATCTACACCCATATGTTCAATTGTCAGATGCACAATATTTGTTGTGCTGTTCTACTGTCTGCAGGTCTTTATTGCCATAGCATTCCCTGTTCCAATGACCAACTTGTGTATCTGTGGAAGATGTTTGCATATGAAGGCGATCCACTATATCACTTATGTCTCTGTAGTCATTTACTGTGTGCACTGGGCAGATTGCTGTGTTGTGGTTGGTTCCTGGAATGACACGTACAAATACCAGATATGTGTGGCCAACTGCTAAACGGAGATATGGCCTAAGTGTGTGAGCATGCCCAGTTCAGCCTTTCCATGGCATGTTGTCTGACATATGCCTCATTTATCAAAGTGTGCGAGCATGCCCAGTGTGAGCTTTCCATATGTTGCACTCTGAAGTCCACCACATATTTGGGTGTGTGTGAACTTCAACAATATCTCACGCTTATGGTTGTGTGTTGGGTGTCATGTTGTGTACTAACTGGCCAACTGCTTCGTGTCTGCCACAACAGGGATTATACTGTGCCTGCAGGGATTGCATGGGATACTTTGCAGACAGTTGTCAACATACTTTCATAATGACCTAACACTGTAGTACCATATAGTGTACTGGTTCAGTACTTTCACTGTGGTGGACAGTATCCTGGGCTTTAGTCCTATCACTGCTTGACATCTTCATAGTGAGCACAACAGACTGTGTAGGGGCCAGTTGTGCACATATGACCATGTTGCATTATGTTCAGATATGGACTACCTACACCAGGCTCGTCCAACATTGGTAGTGTATTCCACAACATAGGTGGACATTGGCAAACACTAGCGATGTTCCCTAGGCCATTTCTGATGCTAGTCACAGGGTGTGTTTGTCCTTCGACACACATTGTAACTGGAGTTTGCCATGACATATGTCATGGTTAGTATACTGTGCCTCCGTCTACCTCTGACATAACAGTGATACCCAGGGTTAACCTACCATCTCCCATCCACTCATCGGGATTCCTCTTGAGGGGTGTCGATAGGTGACTCTCTGGCTAACCTGTACCAGGAGTTTACTCAAGAGTGGGAGTGCCTTCTGTGTTATGGATCATTCTGTACAGCTTGTCCTATGTATGTCAGTGCTGGGGTTCAGGTCTCTCATGTGCATAGCTCACTGCCATTCAGATTGTACAAGGTGCAGCATGTTCATTGATTCCAGGTTGGACATGGCTTCATACATCAGGCACAGCTTGCCTGTAGCTGGGCAGTATGGCAGTGTGTGGGGCTGCAGTTTGTTTACTCAGGCAACACATGGCATCTGTTCATGCTCTTTGCTACTCCTGGTGGGGTACTGTTGTGGACTTTACAGTTGATGGAGGTGTCTACTGAGGTATATCCCACAGGGGCTATTGTAGTCAATTGTGACGCTGATGAAGGATGACTGCAGAGCCACAGTGACCTCCCCTTATCTACATCTGACAACCTTCATGATTGGGTGGGTATATGGTATGTTTCTGCGAACACTACAGCCACATGTTTGTCCAGTGCAGGATATCTATCACCTTGTGTCCCCAGGTCTCTCATTACATGTTAGGTACATAATGGGTTAACACCTGTGTGGTAATTTGTGGGCACTTACTGTATATCCACGGTGGTTGTCTATACACAGTTCTGCAATTAGCTTGCTGACATGGCTATGGCTCCAGTTGTCTGTTTGTAGGTGGCCCTTTGTGGGTTGCTTGTGTCAGCTGGGGTTGGATATGGTGGGCTGTTTGTACTCCTCTGCATACATGTTCAGTCACAGTCCTTCCATGTTGGCCTATACCTATGGGACATATATACAGAACAGGGGGGGGGGGCAGGACCAAGCCTTGTGGGATGCCACTCATATCAGCTTTGTAGTCTGACATGGATGCAGCATGTCTGACCATGTCAGTTTTGTCCTTGGTCTGGTTTGCAACCCCTCTACTGACATAGGGGTATATATTTAAGCTGGTGAATATATCCATACTGAACTCGTAGGGTATTGTCTAGAAGCATATGCACGGGCCAGCTACGCTGTGTGGACCACATTGCCCTCATCAATGACCTTAATGACTGTTTCAAATGGGTCAAACATGTTTAGGGGCAGGATCTGCAGTTACGACAGCCACACTGTGTAGGGTCCAGTATCAGTAGGTCCACAATAGCTTTATGTCTGCGGTACATACTGATCCTTTCCATAGCTGTGCAGACCAAGCTTGTCAGGATCCTGGGGTGGTAGTTTGCAGTATCCATTCAGACAACACCTTTGTTGTGAAGGACTACTGTTGTTGTACACTGCTCTTTGGGTACATATCCTGTGGTAAGGCTGACATTGGGCAGTAGTGTGATTTCGCATTCCATTATTCTTGGAGTCCATGTTGGCCTCAGCCCAGGACACCATCACATACCTTTGCTGCTGTGTGTTTTGCTTTGCAGATGATGGCTGTTACCTCAGCATTTACAATGTCAGGGGACCAGCAGTCTGCTGGGATAGATATTTTGCATTCTGGGGGGGGGGGGTTTGCACTGCACCTGTCAGGTTGTATGTTAGCAATATGTGTGTGTGTTTGGTATGTTGTTTGTAATATCTGTGTGATTCGGAGCATATCTGTGGATTCCCAACATGGTTCCTACCATCAGTTAAGTAAGCCTTGTGATTATCCTTAGTGTCCTGTACAATTTGTATCTTCACAGGTTCATGGGTTCATACTAGGCTATCCACCCTAGGGCATTAGTAAGCCAAGCCAGAGTGTGTGTGTCTTTCGTCGCCCCTTGCTATGTGACTATTATGTCCATTTATGATTTTCTTTACTGTGCCTCTGTCTGGTTGTGACACAGTGAAGTCCCCCAGTATACATGTACGATCATCCATCCACTTGGCAATATTCCTGTTGAGGGGTGTCAGTGAGGGGCTCTGCCTAACATGGATTGGGATCCTGTTTCTGGGTGTGGGGAGCCTCTGGGTTATGTATCTGTCCCTCCAGCACATCCTATTTCATTATGTGTTGAGGCTGACATCCGTCACTCTCACAGCTCCAATGGCTTTGATTTCCTGTGGTGGAGCATGTCCATTACTCCTGTGTTGGACATGGCCTTGTACAACAGACATACAATGCCTCTGTGTAGGCAGTCTGTGACTGCATTCAGCTGGGGTGTCTACAGCCAGGCAGCATATGACATATATTTGACACCCTTTATCCTCTTGGTGGGGTACCTTTGAGGTCTTTCGAACCGCTGCAGGTGTCACGTACGGTACATCCCATATGAGTCATTGTACTAGATTATGGGTCTGATAAGGGAACAGTACAGGGGCACAGTGACCTCTGTTGATGTAGATGTGAATCCTTTCATGATACGGTGTCCAATATCGACAATCTTCCTAGCCACATTGGCATTGTGAGTGTCACATGACAGATTACTGTCGACTTGTGTCCCTAGGTCCCTGATTACTCCTTGCATACATAATGGTTTACCACCTATGTGGTAATTTGTGAGTACCTTGTCTGGTATTTGGTGGGACATTCATACTGTCCAGTGTCTTCAGGATGTCTGGGTGGAGTTCTTGTGTGTGAGAGTGTGGTCTGTCGCATGCTACAGACTGTACAGCAGTTTTGACTACACTTAGGTGCACATGGGTGGTCTCCACTGCTTTGTGCATTGTCAGTTACCTGGCCGTATGTGTGTCTGTGCTGCATATGGATACTCCCCCTCCTTTGATGTTTTGGTCCAGGTGTTGGGGCCATAACGCGTGATATGTGGTATAACCTGGTAGTGCTGGTGTGCTATCACTAGGCTTGCAGCAGGCTTCTGTCACTGCACAGACATCGATGTTCTCCATACTGGGAAGTGCCTCAGGGGCATGCATATTGCAGTTTACACATCTAGCATTGGTCAGCATTACCCTTATGTTTCTTACCACTTATGTTTTCTAGGGTGGTGGGTAGTCTTTTTGGCCTTGCCTACATACGGCTCTATGGAGGTGGCAAAGGCCTTATACAGTATCCAGATGCACAGGTGCAAGCCATCCCTGGAACAACAGCATGGCTTGTCATGCATGACATCTCAAGCAGACAGACATTAGACCCTCTTGGACTGACAGCTGTAACTGTGCCACCTGTTAAAGATGATCATTCTGTGTTTGTACTGTGGCATCATTCTTGGTGAGGGTTGGATACTGCACACGGCCAGTGTCATACTGGCCTGGGGTACATACTCAGAGAGCTCATCCATGTCTCTTTTCATGTAGTCCAGGGAGGTACATCTCAGGTCATTCACACCAGCATGGACATTGAGTGCATCATATTTCTGCTTGCTTTGGGATGACCTGCGTACTTGTGTTATGTGGCATATTGTGGCAGCCTACAGGCAGCTTACTGTACCCTTTCCCTTGTTCAGTCTGGTGAGTAGGACAGCAGTGTGTCTGCCTATACAGACACCTATTACAACTGATCAGGCATGTTGTTTCTCCTTCTGGCCTGTGACTGTTTGGCACACCAGCTTTGTGTACTTTGCATGTGCTATGTTTGGAGGTTGTGGTTGCTTGGGATCTGCTTTGGAGGCTTCTGTTGGTGTGTTTGTAATTAGGGCCTCTGGGAATGTTTTTCTGTGTTTATGTGTTTGGTTTACAGTTGTGGTAGGTCTATGTGGGACTGGGTTTGTGGTGTATGTGGTTACCTTCTCCTCCTGACTAGTTTTGACAGTACTGAGTTGGGGGAGCTCAGCCTCTGGTTTGGATACATGGTTGCATCTATCACATATATTTGTATTTATTGGGGGGAGTTGTGGTTGTCTGTGTACTTGGGACAGGTGTCACATTGCCTCTGGATTCACAGATTCTACTTGTTGTGGCTGGCCTTAGTGGATTGTATGTGTGGACATATTTTATTGCCATACTACTGATCAGTGATTACTTCCCTTTTTATGTTTGCTCTATCATGTGGTAGCTTCCTCATTCTCTTGCATGGTTTGGTAATGGCTGGAGTCCAGCATGCCAGATGCCTGCGTGTATGGCATTGTGTCTTGTTATTTGTGATTGCATACTCCAAGCATTCCTGGCTCTGTTCATGGAATGCCTGTATAACATGTTCTGCGGTGTGTCCCATATTCTGCACTTGCACAGGGCCTTTCGTGGATTCCACATCGGTTTGGAGGGGTGCAACCTATGCTTTACACATGTTTTTCACTGTGGTATTCTGGCCAGGGACTGGGGTCGGGATGTGTATATCCAGTGTGATTACTCTATGGTCTGGTCTTACCAGTGAGGGATACACTTCTCCTCTTGCCATCCAGTACACATGTTGCTGATTATCACATCCAGTATGCTTACCCTCTTGTGGGAGTGGTACGTTGTTCCTGGGCATTTTGGTTTATGGATTCTGGGAACTTTTCACCGACTGTGTTGGTGCTATTATAATGCTCCCGGTGTATGTCTGGGTATTTTCAGTCAAGCAATATAATGTGGTTTGGGGGGCTTGATATAATCATGTATTCCAACATAGGTCAGGTGCAGTTCCTGGTATTAGGACAGTAGTCTACAGCAGGTTATATACTGGGAGGCCGTTTTAGCCATTGATATTTGACCATGGCTAATCCATGCTGCTTCTTGTTGTGGTACCAACATGGGGGTGTGGTTATCCTTGACATTTATTGCTAGTCACCCTCCTTTTGTAGCTTGTTCCATGTTTTGCGGCAGTACAGCACAATATGAGGTGTGACCTGGTAGTGTTAGGGTGCTGATGTGAGTCTTGACCCAGTTTTCTATTACAGGACTGATAGCTACATTCTCCATACTGTGTGCGTTTACACTGCACACATCTTGCTGTTTAGACTTCTGGCATTGGGTAGCATTACATCTAGGTTCCTATCCCTTGTGGTACCTATGAAGGTGGGTTTGTGTTTTGAGACTTACCTATTCAAGGCATGCTGTGGGTACTGACAGCCTTTGCCAGTATCCATGGGGTATGGACTGATAGGTGCACGCCACCCCTAGCAGGTGGTGCATCATGTCATGCTCCGCATGTCTTCCCAGCCTGAAACACACTGGCTCCCCTTTGACTAACTGCATTACTTCAGCCAGTTATTGCACTTAATCATCCCATCGTCATTTTGTGGCTTCATGCTTGGTGAGGGTGGATGTTAGTCAGGGTCTCAGGTGTGCATATAGTACATGGTGTTACATTACTTAACACATGGCATTCATGCCTCAGGTGGTGCTGCAGGGCTGCCTTTGTCGGATGCGCATTTTACACTCCCTGTACATGTTTGTGAGCAGGTCATGTCATTTTAGGCATCCATGTTATTATTTGAGTGAGTCAGAGGGGGTATCATTCCCAGGGTTCCTACTGAGCCAGTGTATGTGCTATGCGTTGCCTCTTTGCCAAGGCCAGGGCATACTGGGCACGCCTCCTTCTGCCTACTGGGGCAGGCTCAGGTTGTTCCTTCTCCGAGTCACGCTCTGCCTGTGATGGCCTTGGCAATGGTGGGGGGCTGTTTGGCCCAGCCCTATGCTGGTCCTGCTGCAGCTGTTTTCGCAAGATCATATTATGTAGCATAGCACATACCATGACAATTTGGGTACATGTAGTTGGTGTGTACTGCAAGGCTCCACCAGATGTGTCCAGACACCGGAACCATGCCTTCAGCAGCCCAAACACACGCTCTATTACTTTATGTGTTTGTGCATGTGCCTCATTATGGCGTTCCTGTTCAGGTGTGTGTGCGTTTCTGATGGGTGTCATCAGCCACGGCTCCAGTGCATAACCTGCATCCCCCACTAGGTGTCCGTGTGGGATGTCCCCATTGGCAAATGTCTGGTACAGCTGCATCAAATGCCAGATGTGGGAATCATGGTAACTCCCAGGGCAGCCAGCACACACATTCATTATTATGCCCTGGGCATCACACATGACCTGGCAGTTGATGGAGGGGAAGCCCTTGCGGTTAATGTAGGCCCTACCCTGCTCACCGGCTGGTGCTTTGATGCGTATGTGCGTGCAGTCTATTGCACCCACTACCTCAGGGTATTCCGCTATTTGCTGAAAGAGATGCATATTGCTGGCCAATACCTCACGGGCATTGGGGAAATATACATGATCACCGACATGTGCTGACATGGCATCCAGGAACTGGTGCAGTACCCTGGAGGCTGATACCTGTGATATCCCCATCATATCACCAGTTGGTCTCTGGAAGGTACCTGTTGCTAGTATTCTTAGGCCAACACATACCTTGGTTTCCACTGGGATGGGTTCCCCTCTGTTGGTTCTGTGTGAGGCGTGGCCTGCACAGCTCAACTATTTGCTGCAGGAGCTCTCTGTCCACTCTATAGTGATCTACTATCTCCAGCTCATGTAACCCGTGGTAGGTGACCCTGGGCCTGTACACTCTTCTCCGTCTCCTCACTGTGGGTTGTCTGGCACCATCTGCATTGTCACCACCCTCAGCAAGTCGCCTATCTCTCATTATGACAGCTATGGCAGCCCCTAACATTTCTGCTCTGAGTGAAGCTTTTTCAGTTTTCACTTCTATTAGCTTACTCCTGTCTTGCAGTGTCTCTTGAGAGAAACATCGTGCACTGCTGTTTGCAGAGTTTTAAATGCTGGGCTGGGCTACTATTCTGCCTGTGTAATTGCTTGCTTCTAATTGTTTTCACCTGCTAGCTCCAGCAGTATTCCCTGCTAGCTTTCTACTAATTCTGTTGCTTCCTTTTTCCTTTCTGTTTCCTCAGGGGGGAGCAGCATGCATACCAGTAGAAACGCGCTCACAGTGACTTACACGCACGCACACATGCTTACACTGTTCAGGATCTGCCTTTTCGGGTTAAAACGCGCGCACACCAGTGCAAACAGTCTTACAAGTCTGCCAACAGGCTCCCACATGCTCAGTCTGCCCTACATGCACGCACACCAGCGCAAACAGTGTTAAACATCTACCAACACACTCCCACATGCTCAGTCTGCCTTACACGTGCGCACACTGCCCTACTCGCGCTTCATGGTGCGCACATGTGCGCATGCACGCCCAGCAAGAAACTTTAGTGTAAGTAACAGTGTACACCTTCCATTTCTTGACTTTCCCAGACTTGTCTTGTGGCACTCCTCTTTCCCTGATCTGTGTCTGTCATCTGTCATGTTACACTGACCTCCAATGAACTGCATTTCTTTCTACCATTCTCCCCTGTGATGTCACCTATCTCCTACTCTATTCCTCCCCCTTATGTATCTCTTACACAACTCAGACTGTGCTCATTTGCTATGTGACTGTGAGATTCAGTATCCTAACCCTCATTTACATGAGATTGCCTACTAATGCTTAGTTACATGTCTTACACTCAGCTTCCCCCCTTAGCAACCACTACACGGTGGTCATGTTGTTTTTGGTCTGCTGGTCCCTGCATTGTCATTCCATGTATTGCATAAAACCCACATTTGTGGGTTTATAACCTTCATTTTTATGTTTTATGCAGCGCAGCCCATTTATTATTTTTGCATCGGGTTACCTTGCTAATGGCCACATATTTGGCCATTGGCATGCTGCCTGACACATATGCACCCTTTATTTGGAGCTGACATGGCTCCGTTGTGAATTTTGCAGAAACATACTCAGTTGTCAACTGAGTACATTTCTGCAGCTAAAACGTCTCTTACATGGGCTGGTTTCTGCTTCGTGGGTCGCTAAAATACCTCATTTGCATACCTTTCGGCTGCAAGTGAGGTATTTAGCATGTCCACGCCCGGTCCGTGTAAGAGACGTTTTAGCTGGTCTCTTACATGGAGTTTAGGGCTGTTCCTGGATCGCGAGGCTTACATGGAGTGTTACACGTCTCTTACACTCCGTGCAAGCCTTCGTGAATCCCGCCCTATGTGTCAAATATGTTTTACCCACAGCTAAAGAACAGAGAGTAGACTACACAGAGCCAGGAATCCTTGAGAGTTAAAAACGGCCTCCATCACAAATGTAGATGTTAATTTTTGCATGGTAAAAAAAAAAAAAACTTTAATTAGGCCTTAAAATAAAATTCCCTTAAGTTAAAAAAAAAGATTAAATAAGGTATTTCTATTTAGTCTGGGAAGAATCAGTTAATCAGCTAGAGTCACTGCCTCAAAGCAGACAGGAAGGCAAGTGGACTAAATGGGCAAAGCCATCTTTACACCTGCTACTGAAGTCTGTATGTTTGCACTTCTTCATTACAGTGTCAGCAGGCAAACCCAACTATATACAGAAGATGTAGCAGCACCATATCACTCATAGCTGCATTGTCTACATTTTACAGTAACACAGAAAAATGACTTTTGATAGTAGATAAGGACAACTTGGCCTGCTTAGTCTGTTCATTTCCTGTGTAAACCAGACTGCACATAACTGGGTTCAGGCTGTTAGGTAGCAAGACATTTCCTTGTAGGTACATTTCATTGGAGACACATGACCAATTTGAAATTCAGCTGGAGACATATCTCTATCACAGATTCACTGTGGGTGCAGAAAGGCATGCAGCTCCTTGCCCACAGCTCCAATAGCCAAGTGCTTGGAGGCAGGGGAAATTATGTTTATTCTGCTTGCTTACGTAAGTACAGCATGTAGCTGTATGATGCACCTTGAAAGAAATCATGCATGCTGCTGTAGTCTCACCTTATGCTCTGGTATATGTTTTATGCAATATTCCCTAGATGCTGAGAATGAGGTAATATTCCATGTACACCATTAATGAAGACATTGTCTATTGCATACTGCATTTTCACCACCACTGGCAACCCACTGAGTTGATGTTGGGGGCTAATGACATTATTTTTTCCCTGTTCATGTTAATTAACAAAGCCAAAGGTCTGTGTTCACCTATTACTTTCAATGACTTAGGTCACATTAGAGGAAAGTGCTGGGAAGTTCAGCAGACATATATTCTTGGGGGGGGTGTATGTGTGGTTACATGCAAGAGTATATGCAGAGTTATGAGTGGTCTCAGGTGGGACAGTGTGTGTGTGTGTGTGTGTGTGTGTGTGTGTGTGTGTGTGTGTGTGTGTGTGTGTGTGTGTGTGTGTGTGTGTGTGTGTGTGTGAGACTCTGCTTTTGCTTATAGCATTTATAGATGTGTTTACCTGTCTAGTATGTAACACTTTTTCTAACAAATGCAAATATTACTTTCAAAGTGGAAATCACTGTGTGTTTATGCAAATGCTTACCTGGCTATATACCAGTGAACGTGTTGAGATTCTGTGTATGAGTGACGGGGGTGTACTTGATGTACTGATGAGTGTGTGTATGTGTGTAGGGAGGGGTGGTGGGGATTCCATACCTATCAACTCCCCCCAGACTAAAAAATAGTAGCTGTAATGTGGGTAAGGGAGCACTAGACACTAGGGACACTTTTTTAAATATTAGCAAAGTACTTGTTAGCACTTGTGGTAATTGCCAAATGATTCAGAGACATGCAAATTAGCTTATAATGAGGCTAATGTGTCCCTGAATTGCTGGTTTTCATGATCATGTTAAAGGGCCCCTTTTGCTGCAGTCTTACCACTTGCAGCTGGCCTGTTTCTGAATCCTGGCTTTAACGTACATACTGTGCAGTCTGCATGAATGTTGCACACTTTTGTTAGCTGCACTGTTGGCAAAGAAAAACAGTATTGTTATTAACTGGTAAACCAGTTGAAAAGCATTTACAACCATATGCAAATGTATGGATGTATGTCAGCAATATACAGCAATTCCTCTTTATTTTCAAACTTCAGTTTTAAGTAATTATATTTTGTTGTATTTTTAACTCCACAAATATTGGATAGTATTTACTCATTTATAGTGATTAAAATAAAAAGAGTAAAAATAACACGATTAAGAGAACTGCTTACAATATAACCCAGACTGCCTTAAATGCTTTCATTAGTTTAATATAATATACTTTAATCCAGCTATAAGTGTTCTTAACTATTCAGTTTACCTTATCAAATTAGCTATACTTCCATACCTCATTTAGGATTTCAAACACATTTGTCATATAGCATAGCCCCCACTTGTTCCATTTATTAATCTGAAATCTTCTTACTTTCCTATCCACCTTTTTCAATTACATTTCTGTTATTTCAAACATAATCTTTCTTACTTCACTCATAGCGGGTTTTCTTTGGACTTCTATTTTCTTGTTATCACCCTTTTTGTAACTGTCAGTGGCAAAGTACATTTTAGTTGCTTTGTTTTAGTCCGTATTAATAGAATCATGTCTCTGACAAGCTGTAGTGCACCTCCCACTCTTTTATTTATTTATTGCATATTGCAAACTGTCTTTGTAGACCTGCAGCTCTGGACAACCCCAGAGTATATTTTCTTAAGTATCCCCTCCTTCCCACTGCATCTCCAGCATGAGTCATCTGAATGTGAGAACAACTTTGAACTCTGAAGGAATATAGTAGTATATAGTATAGAAGTACTTTCAGGTAAGTATTCTGAATTTTATGAACTTGGTGGCATATCTAGGGAAGAATGTAATTCATGCCATTCTTCTGCTGAGAGCTGCTTCTGTAGTCTCTTATTTCAGTCTAATCTAACCTTTGTTCCATATTAGGTTCTCAGCTATACTAGTCCTTTGCATGCCTTACTTAATAATTTTCTCCCTACCACCTGCTCATTTCTTGTTCCCGTTATGTAGTGTAATATATCTGGCTTGTCAGTATTTTTTTATTTTTGTGGTGTCTCCCTCAGTTCCAAAAATATTTCCATTCATAAATCTTTCCTTGGTTCAATGTTTAGATTCATCGATTCGTCATAGGTTGTTACTAGGCTAAGGACCCGGTGGGGGGGCTTTCTAAGCCTAGCCAAGTTTTCCATAAAGAATGATGATGTCCTGTATCCAAACAGGACATTGAGGACCAGGCATTTATAAGCTACCTTTGTACATAAGGGACATGGGTGCCAGGCCTGGTGTAAATTTCCTATTCCCCAGCCACTGGTCTAGGTCGCACTTAAACTGGGTAAAAGATGAACTCATCTTCACATGGATGGGAAGCCTGTTCCATAATACAGGCAGTCTATGGGACACATATCTGTCCAGCATGTTCTTTTTAAGTCACAGACAAAATTCAGATCCCTAGACTTTGTATTTCTGCTACTCTTTGACTTATGAATATGCAGGAGATTCATAAGTCTAGGGTTTGTATGCCTTGTAAGCCAGGCATAGATCACCCCTCAGCACTCTATAGGAGTCTGAGTAGAGGAAAATGGCTTTAAGCTGGTATGCATAAGGTGCAGGTTTGTTAGGCCTTGTATTCTTTTGGTAAGGAACCTCTGAGGTTGCTTTAGTTGAATATGCCTGATCAGATACATACCAAAGTGAGCATTGTACTATATGATTGGTCTGATAAGTGCAGAATACAGTGGGATAATGACCTTTTTTAACCTAGATGCCATGATCTCACTTGCAACATAAAAGGATTTCCTCGCCACTGTGGCCACATCATGGCTGAAGGTAAGGCTACTGTCTACATGAGTAGCTGACCACTATGTCGATTCTTAGGGGCATATTATCAACATGGTAATAGGTGACTTCCCAAAGGGTACAATTATGCGTTTCTTAGTATTGAGTTTAAGACCATGACTTTGGCACCATTTGTTAGTCAGAAATATACCTTGTTGAAGAATGCTAGTGTCCACAGGGGAGTCAATGATAACCCCCAGCTTGCAGTCACCTGCAAATGTAGTCAACCATAAACCTTCATCATTTGCATTCATTTCAGAGAAATAGATGCCAAAAAGGAGCGAGCCCA
This sequence comes from Protopterus annectens, assembly GCF_019279795.1. Taxonomy (NCBI): domain Eukaryota; kingdom Metazoa; phylum Chordata; order Ceratodontiformes; family Protopteridae; genus Protopterus; species Protopterus annectens. The sequence goes on along the minus strand of NC_056735.1, from coordinate 358,621,969 downwards.
GTACCAAGTCCTGTGGGGACTCTGCTAGTGACTGTACTTTTGGTAGAGGTTGCTTCCCTATTTTGACCTCCTGGGTCCTATCAGTAAGCCAGTTGGCTATCAAGCGGGTGATAAAAGGGCTTATACTTGAATTGGTGATCTTGTCTATAACACCTGAGTGGGGTATTGTGTCAAAAGCCTTGACCAGGTAGAGGTAAGCTGTGTATAGAGTCTTACCTTCATCCAGTGCTTTGGTGACCCTCTCAAGAAAGTTCACCAGATTTAATAGGCATGATCTTCCTTTAACAAAGCGCAACTGTGAGGGGGGGGGGTAAAGTGTTTACAGGTTACCTGCATCCTTATTTATCATGTCCATGATGATTCTTTCCATGGCCTTACATATGAAACTGATAAGACTTATGGGCCTGTAGTTACCCCGGATCACTGGTAGGACCTTCTTTATGCAGGGGAATGACTATAGCCATCTTCCATTCCTTGGGCACAAAACCCGACTGAAAGCTCCAGCTGAAAAGTGATTCAAGTGGACCAGAGAAGTCATGTTTCATGCTATTTATTAAACATCCTGGGATGTTATCAGGGCCCATCAATGCAGTGTTTTTGGCCTTGAAAGTGCATTGATTACCTGTTTTCTAGTAATGGCTGGGGGGATTGTGCTATGCAGTATTTCCTATGGACAATCAGGGGGGGAGTGGAGGGTGAAATTTGAGCTGAACCTGTCAGACAAATGGTTGGCAATGGCCTCCAGTTCAGTGTGGGTAATGCCATTTACAATAAGTTCTGCGCATTGTTGCATATTTCTCCTGAGATTACGGACATAGCTGTAGAAAGCTTTGTGGTTATCTTTTATCTGAAAAGCTGTTGTTTCTTCAAATTTAGCCTTTGAAATATTAATTAATCCTTTTAGCTGCCTAATTAGACTGGCCAGGGGGCTTTTTAGTATGTATGGCTTTGTTCCTCTTACGCTTGCCTAAGATTTTTTTCCTTTTGTTGTATAACCAGCTGACATTGTGATTCCACCAGGGTTCCTTGTCTTTTGAGTTTCATAGGTTCATAGGTTGGTACTAGGCTATCAGCCCTAGGGCCTATACAAGCCTAGCCATAACAATTCCCTGGATATTTCTTCCCAGACTATTTACTTCTCTGGACCCCTGTCTAGCAGGGTGACTGACATGATCCCCGGGGTGAATTTCCTATCTCCCATCCAATCATCAAGGTTCCTTTTGAAGACGGCCAAGGAGGCACTCTGCTTGACATGTATGGGCAGTCTATTCCAGAGTATGGGGAGTCTCTGGGTCAGGAACCTATCCCTCCAGCATGTTTTGTTCATTGTGATGACAAGGTTTAGATCCCTGGAGCGTGTGGCTCTGAGGGATTGGGATTTCTTTAAGTGGAGCATGTCCAACAGCTCAGGGTTTGACATGGCCTTGTATGTTAAGCAGAGATTGCCTCTGAGTAGACAATATGCCACAGAGTATAGCTGGAGTTTTTTTAGACGGTCAGCATATGGCATCTGCTTTAGGCCTGTAATTCTTTTAGTGAGGTATTTCTGTGGCCTTTCCAGCTGTTGCAGATGTCTTGTGAGGTACATACCAAATGGGGCATTATACTCTATAATGGGTCTAATGAAGGATGAGTACAGTGGGATAATGACCTCCTTTTTTCTGGAGGAAAAACCCTTAGTGATGAGGTGTGCCACATAGAAGGATTTCCTGACTGTTGTAGCAATGTGGTTATGGAAAGTGAGACCACTGTCCACCTGTGTCCCTAAGTCTGTCATCACACTTTCGATGTTTAGTATACTACCACCTACGTGGTAATTCATGGGTACATGTTTTTTTCCAAAGGGGATAACTATACATTTCTTGGCATTAAGCTTGAGCCCATGGCTCTGGCACCAGGCATCTGTTTCTGTAAGGCCCTTTTGTAGAATATCCACATCATTTGGGGATTTAATAATGGCTCCCAGTTTGCAGTCATCTGTGAACTTTGTTAGCTAGAATCCCTTAGTGTTGGCCTGTACTTCAGAGAAGTAGATGCCAAACAAGAGTGGTCCCAGGACTGAACCCTGAGGTACTCCACTTGTCACTTGTCTGGAGCTGGATTTGGAGTCGGCTACTTTTACAGTCTGGGTTCTGTCAGTAAGCCAGTTGGCAACCCATTGAGTGACGTAGGGATTTATGCCTAGCTTAGTAAGTTTATCTATGATTAGAGAGTGGGGGATGGTGTAGAAGGCCTTGGCGAGGTCCAGATAGGCTGTGTGGACCGCCTTACCCTCGTCCACAGCTCTGGAGACTGATTCAAAGAAGGCAACCAGGTTCAAGAGACAAGACTGGCCCTTCACAAACCCAAACTAGGTGGGGTCCAGTGTTTGAAGGTTGCCAATGTCTTTGTTTATAAGTTTCATGATAATGTGTTCCATGCCCTTGCAGATCAGGCTCATCAGACTGATGGGACGGTAGTTCCCGGGATCCAAGTTGGATCCCCCCTTGTGGAGTGGGATAACTGTAGCTGTGTGCCACTCAGTGGGCACGGAGCCTGAGGTGAGGCTATGATTAAACATGACACTTAGGTGAGGTGCCAGTTCATTTTGTAGTTCATGTAGTACACAGCCTGGGATGTCATCTGGTCCCATGGATGCTGTATTCTTAGCTTTGGAGAGTGCTGTTTCTACCTGTGATTACTGGAATTTGTCAATCTTTTGGTATTGAGATGAGTCCTTTAGGGGGTGAGAGGGGGGTGAAGTTGGCACTAAATCGATCTGCCAGGATATTGGCAATATCCATGGGATCAGTATATTTAATGCCATTCTGTTGAAGCTCAGAGCAGATCTGAGCATTGCCATTTAGATTCTTGACATAACTATAGAATGCCTTGTGGTTGTTTTTGGAATCTTTAGCAATTTTATTTTCGTAACTAGCTTTTGAGGATTTTATGAGGGATCTCAGCTTCTTATTGAGGCTGGTGAAGGAGTTTATTGCATCCTGGGATTTTCCTCTTTTCTGCAACAGTTTCTTCCTTCTGTTGTATAGTTTGTTTATTGCAGGGGACCACCAGATTGGCTTCCTTTTTTTGGAGAAGAGCATCTTGGTTCTATTTGGGATGGCAGGATTCATGCATGAGTGGATGTACTCATACAGTGCCTTAGTGTAAGATTCTGCAGTTGAACTTTCAGAGCCCTGCTGCATGGATGTCATGAAGTTTGTCGCTTATGACTTCAGTAGCATGAAGTTGGCTTTGGAGAAGTTTTTTAAGGAGGTTTCCTTACTGGGGGGTGGGGGTGGGATGTGGATGTCAAGGGTGATTTGCTTATGGTCAGACCTGACCAATGAGGGGGTGACCACCTGTGTGGAGCATCTATCCCCCATGTTGGTAATGACCAGGTCTAGGATATTGGAGCCCCTGGTGGGACAATGGATTAGTTGATCCAGGGCATTGGAATTTATGAATTCCAAGAACCGTTGGGAAAAAGAGTTGGTACCTGAGTAGTTTTCCCAGTTTATGGCAGGGTAGTTGAAATCACCCAGTATTAGGGTGTTTGGTTGTATCTTAATATTTTCCAGTATGTTTAGAAAGGTGTAGTGAGAATCTTGGGGCATGGTGGGGGATCTGTAGCAAGGTACAATTTGGATTGCAGTTTTACTTAGTGTTAGTTGCACCTGGAGAATTTCAGATGCATTGTGTTGGGCAACTAGCCTGGAGGTGTGAATATCCTTGGTGAATATGGGCACTCCTCCACCTTTAGTGTTTCGGTCTTGGTTTTGTGGCCGAAAAGTGTGGTAAGAGTTGTAGCCTGGTATTGCAGTGGTGCTCTCTGGAGCCTTGAACCAAGTCTCAGTTACTGCACAGATATCAATGTTCTCCATTTTTAGGAGTGCCTCGAGAGAGTGCATTTGCATGCTTGTATCTGTTACGGTGGTTGTTTTGTCCTTTAAACCTTGCCTAAAAACGGCACTATAGGGGTGGCAAGAGCTTCAGCCACTAACCTGAATCCCAGGGGTGACAGGTGCAGACCATCTCTGGCAAAGCATCGTGGTTTGTCGATCATGTCTTCCCAGGCAGACAGATACTGGATCCCCTTTGAATGACACCAGAAGCTTAGCCAATTGTTGAAGTCGATCATTTTGTTCTTATACTGTGGTATCATTCTGGGCGAAAGCAGGATGCTACTCAGGGCTAGGGTCATACCTGCCTGAGCCACATGATCCGAGAGCTCTTCCATATCTCTTTTCATGTAGTCCAGGGAGGTACATCTCAAGTCATTCACTCCAGCATGGACAATGACAGAGTCATATTTGTACTTGTTGTGGAGTGACTTGAGTGCATGCGTTATGTGGTGGATCCTGGCACCTGACAGGCAGCTGACTGTAATTTTCTCCTTGTTCAGCCTGATGAGTGGGACATCAGTGTGCCTGACTATAGAGTCACCTATGACTAAAGTGTTAGGTACATTGTCTTGCCTTAGGGGCTGTTGTTGGGTGGCACACTGGTGTTGTGAACTATGTGTCACTTTGGTTCTGACTGGTGTTTGTTTGCGTTTCATCTTCGGAGGTCCTTGTTGCTTGGGCAGGTTAATGTTAAGGGCCTCCGCATATGTGGAGTTTGTCTTATTCTTAATACAAGTGGGCACAGCTTGTGCTATATAGCTATCAATATGGTTGCACAGAGATTTTGTAAATTGCTCACCATATACTATGGTGTTTGCTGGATGTGGGGGTGCTGGGAATTTAGCCAAGGTGGCACTTAGTAGAGAGAAGTTAGCCTTGGAATAGTTCTTAAAGGTTTTTGAGTGAAGACATTACATTGAGTAAGAAACATTGGCCTCCTATGTTCGTGAGTACAAGGTCAAGAATGTTTGTAGTCCTGGTGGGAGAATGGCCAACTGTTCCATGATGTTGGTATTAATAAAGTTTAGGAATCTCTAGGCACGTACATTAGAAGTGGTGTTTGATTTCCAGTCTATAGAGGGGTAATTAAAATCCACCATGAATATTGCATTGGGTTGAACATCAAGGGCCTCTAGTACATTGAAATAGGTTCCCTATAGTTGCAAGGATATGGTACGAGACCCTATTTATAGAGTTGCACATGTATGTGTTCCAGTGGGTCATACACTTTAACTAGTCTGGATGTGAGGTAGGTTTTAATATAGACTGAGGCTCTTCCACCTTTAGTTCCCTCCTGTACAGTAGCTGGTCTAAAGGTGTGAAAGGCATTATAACCTTGCATTGCTGGGGTACTCTTCACGACTTTAAACCATGTCTCTGTCACTATACAGATTTACCCTGTACAGTGACAGAAGTATTTTGTGCATAATGTTTTGCATTTCTTTTATTTCTCCTAGTCCCAACTCTTCCCATGAATTATCCAAATCTTCCTGGTGAAACAGCATAGTCTTCCATTTATGTGAATAAGTTTGGTTTTGGACTAAACAGATCAGTCACAACCATGTTACTCTAAAGTATTCTTCCACTTCAGATAGCTCCAGTCGTCACAGTACACCATAGATAGGATCAGTTTATTCCAGTGCAATATCCCTTGTTTATTATTCCAAACAAATTATTTTAATTCTTTGTTAACTTTGATCCATACCTTTTCAGCTGGGGAGTAACAGTAAGCCTGCTCTAATTAGAGTATCAGGGGAACCAGAAACATTTTCAGCGCTTGTATTTTATCATGTCCATTTCCAACATTACTATTGTCTTACCTCGTTTGTATTTGCATTTCCTCCCATGTCTATCTGGCTGTATGCACAATATTTTCTTTCAGCCATATTCCCAAATATTAAATTTTATTAGGATCCCAGAGGAAAGGAAAGTTATATACCAAGCCCCATGTAGGCACTTAATTTAAAATTACTGCTTTTGTCTTAGTTTCATTGATCTTAGAAGTTTATATCTGACTAATTCTTTCTAGTATTCTGAATAGAACTGTTAAGTCAAAGTATTAGTTTAAGGGTGTGCACATACAACAAAGTATTAGTTTAAGGGTGTGCACAGTTATGCAATCAGTGTATTGTGCATTTTTTATTTTTTATATTTTTCCCCCAACAGATTTTTTGTTTTTTAATTGAATTGTACAGGTTATAGGTCACATTAAAGGTGGGAAAAGTTTTGAAATTATTTCTTGTGGTCTCATTTTTTATATCACAGAAATCTGGCATTTTAACTGGGGTGTGTAAACTTTTTATATCCACTGTAGTTCAGCCATTATGAAGCTGGTTTTAACAAGACTATTTAGTGGCCATTTATTATTGATTTGATTGCAGTGGTAAACTTTTTTTGTATTTGAATATGGGCTTGCCAGTGTTTAAATTTAATTGAGCTGGCAAAATCTTGTAGCAAAAGATTTACTATCAATTTTTCGATCGCAACTTGTGAGATTTACAAAATGTCGAGTGAGTCGTATGTCGACTCAAAACATTGACACAAGAAATGTCGGAACTTACATCAGCGAATGCAATACAGCATTCGCTGTTGTGAATTCCGACATTACAAGCCAGATCGCACTATAGTGGGGATCGGGAAATGTACCCTTACCCTCACTGTAGTGCGATCTCAGAGTTTGTATATATAAGTAGGGGGGTGTGGGGGGTGCAGGGGGGCTTGCCCCCCCCCTGCAAAAATGAAATGTAGTCTGGCAACTTTGAGAGGCAGACAGTCTCAAAGTTTGCTTTTAGTTTGAAAATGTCGATATTGGCATTTTTGGACATCTGGTTCTGCATTTTCTTCATTCAATGTTGTGCGACCCAACATTTTGGTTCGACAATATTAGTTTTCGACTGTGTTACAGTCGACTAATTGATAGTAAACCGTAGCAAAATTGTTTATATCAATGAAACTTTGTTCTAGTTACTGATTTGTTACATTGTATTACATGACTGGAAAGAATCATTTGCAGCAATTTACTGCATACTCTGCTGTTAATTTTGGATATCATCCATTATGCTACATTGTTTGAGTTACTGGATTTTATTCAGTGCCTAGTAATAATCACTTTAATACACTTGAGCTTTAACTTGACAGGCCTTAGTAGCCTCCATAATAATATTGTCGACAGGTGGGAACATACATGAAATTTATTGGGAAGACCTCAAGATCTGCAGAGTTCTCTGTGTAGACAATACAGGATTGGATAGCTAGTGTTCCCTGTGTTGCTTCATCTCTAGGACTTTTTCAAATACGAGGTCATTAGTAATGATGCTAAAAAGTCAGTGTCCTCCTCAGCATCTTCCAAGTTAGCAAGAGACTCCTTTGGGAGGTCAGCATGCTTCCTATTACACTCTGACTTATGGACTGGTGGGGTGGCTCAATGAAGAAGTTCACCTTCTTCTAAAAGCTGATATGGATCAAAGAACCAAATGTTGCACTAAGGTCCCACTTTCCTGATGGGGAAATTGTGACAATAGCAGGTAAGCAAAAGTTGCTGAGATAGACATCAAAACTGGTACCAACACTTTGGGAAAGGAAAACTGCAGAATTATGTTGGCCTAGCATTGATGCTGAATCCAAAAATGGCATCAGAACTGTGGCAACTACTAACTCAAAACCAGCCACTGAAAACATCCTCATCAACATTGCCATAGAAAAAAATCTCCATTGTCAACTCCAACATCCCAAAGACAGCAAATGTGCTAAGGACTTGGAACAGAGCCAAGGCATTTGCTGCATCAAATCAAAATCAACATTGATGTCAGGGAACCACCAGCATTTCTGTAGCTGTGAACACGTTTTCTGAAGTAAAGGCCAATACCAAAGGCTCTGGTTGACTAAGTCTGCAGTAAAAGTACTCTGCTTGAGATGCAGGGGTAGCCTATTCCAGAAAAGAGCAGGGGAAGTTCCTCAGTGCCCTGACCACTTTGGATCTCGCCTAAAAAGTGGCCATCAGCATAGTGGGACTAACCAAATTAGATGTATAAATATATACATAAAATGACACAAATGTTTGCCTCTCATGGAGAGGGAGTTTTGTTATCAGGAGCTGGGGCTGTTGGAGAATCTTAACCTGAAACAATGAGAAGAAGAATGTGTGGAATACAAGACACCTATGTAAGGATATAGCTGAGGAATTCAAGACACCTATGAAGGATATAGCTAAGGAATACAAGACACCTATGTAAGGATATAGCTAAGGAATACACGACACCTATGTAAGGATATAGCTAAGGAATACAAGACACCTATGTAAGGATATAGCTAAGGAATACAAGACACCTATGTAAGGATATAGCTAAGGAATACAAGACACCTATGTAAGGCTATAGCTAAGGAATACAAGACACCTATGTAAGGATATAGCTAAGGAATTCAAGACACCTATGTAAGGATATAGCTAAGGAATTCAAGACACCTATGTAAGGATATAGCTAAGGAATACAAGACACCTATGTAAGGATATAGCTAAGGAATACAAGACACCTATGTAAGGTTATAGCTAAGGAATACAATGAGCCTTAGTGTGGATACTAAGAGAGTCTTTGATACTTGCTTATGGATGTACGTGGAGTATCAGGCCTGTGTGCAAGATATTCTTGTTTTCCTTTGAGAGGTTTTACAAATGGACTGAATATGAATTGTATCTAGCTGGCAAGTATAAAAAACACACAAGCAGATGCTTATGTATATAGGCAAAGTATAAATTTCAGAAATAATCCAGCTCACAATCTACTAATTACAATTTTGGGAAGTTGAAGTAGAATGTTGAATATTTTTGAGATACCCATGCTAAATCATTAATAAATGTACAAATTATATATCATCTACTTAAGAAAACAACAAATAAATCATTTAAAAATTAATCAGAAACATACCTGTGAGATTCCATTTAGAGATGCTAGAGAATTCTTAATTAGCCAGTTGTTAGTAAAGCTGTTTTTTTCTGAAGAAATTATTTTAGCTTTAAATTAATGTATGAAACAATGTCACTGTTTTTATAAAGTAAGATCAGTTTGGTGTTCAGGTTTTCAAGACAAATAAATATGCTTATTTTGTTCATTTAATTTATTTTTGACCTTCATCAGCCATGACTTGGGCTCAAAGGCAAATGAAAAAAGAAATCTGTTGCACACCATACTTTATAAAACCTGAATTCAGTTGCACCCAGAGTATTTTATAATGGGGTTATCAGAGAACTGAACAGCAAGTCATAGTTTCATGACAGAGTAAAACATTCATTTACACATACAAGCAAACTGATAAAGTTAAGAGACTGGGTACATTATATATTAGCACAATAAATGAATGTAGAAAAAGAGTGATAGAAATAGTCAGTATTTAACCATTGGTATACACTTTCTTTGCACTCAAGTTTTATGAGAAATCAGAAAATAATTGAAGCAGCCACAGTGGTCAGGAAATCCTTTTACGTGGCATACCTCATCACAAAAGGTTTCTCATCCAGAAAAAAAGAGGTCATCGTTCCCCTCTACTCATCACTCATTAACCCATTATAGAGTACAATGCCCCTTTTGGTATGTACCTCACAAGACATCTACAACAACTGGAAAGGCCACAGAAATACCTCACAAAGAGGATTACTGGCCTCAAACAGATGCCCTACGCAGACCGTCTCAAAAAACTCCAGCTTTACTCCATCGCATATTGCCTACTCAGAGGCGATCTCTGCCCAACATACAAAGCTATGTCAAACCCAGAGCTGTTGGACATGCTCCACTTAAAGAAATCCCAATCCCTCCATGCGACATACTGTAGGGACCTAAACCTTGTCAACCACAATAAACAGAACATGCTGGAGGGATAGATTCCTGTCCCAGAGACTTCCCATACTCTGGAACAGACTACCTATCTATGTCAAACAGAGCTCCTCATTAGCACTCTTCAAGAAAAATCTTGATGATTGGATGGGAAATAGGAAATTCACCCCAGGAATCACTTCTGTGGCTCTGCTTGACAGGGGCACAGGAAAATAATTTTCTTGGGTGGCGAAAGCCAGGGTACCTTTTTGGCTACGCTTATATAGGCCCTAGGGCCAATAGCCTGGTACCTACCTATGAACCTGTGAACCTATGAGACACAAAAGGGATGAGACAGAAGCAGTGAATACTTTAGATAAACAAGGATGAAGAGGGAATAGATATGGTGGTATAGGCTGCTGTGCTTCTTTACTATTGGTGAGAGATACAGAAGTTTATGGAAAAGTGAAGAAGAAACAAGTTTTTCAAATGTTTTACTCTATTTTATTCTGGGTGACTGTTAACATTTCCCTGCCATGGGTACTGGTTAATTGTTAGTCTTTTAGGTTCATAGGTTGGTACTAGGCTATCAGCCCAAGCCTAAAAAATAAAAAGAGCATTGGATACACTCAGATTCTTTTATTAAAAATCGCAAGTTAAAACCTCTCCTCAGAGATAAAACTTTCACCATAAGGCTTCCTCAGGTGAATACATCTTAGCAATAGCAGTCAACAGTTAGAGACAGCCATGGTGGTACAGCGGTTAGCATTGCCGCCTCACAGCAAGAGGTTCTCCGGTTCGATTTTCGGCTGGGGTGCCTTCTGTGCAGAGTCTGCATGTCCTCCCTGTGGTTGCATGGGTTTCCTCCGGGTGCTCTGGTTTCCTCCCACATCCCAAAGACATGCAGTAGGTGGATTGGACACTCTAAGTTGGCCCTAGGTGTGAGTGTGTGTGTGTGTGTGTGTGTGTGTGTGTGTGTGTGTGTGTGTGTGTGTGTGTGTGTGTGTGTGTGTGTGCCTTCTGTGGAAGGTTGGGTGCCGGGCTGGCAACCTGACACCATAAAACTCCACTGCCAATCATGTGCGGACAGATGATCCACTGTGGCGACCCCTAACTGGGAAAAACCGAAAAAAGAAGAAAAAGAAGAAGAAGAATTGCAGTCAACAGTTAAATAATTATTAAAATCACATGGCACAATTTCAAACAGATTGATGTAACTCCCTTAAGTAAGGTTGTAAAGTGAAACAGTCATTAAGTCCTGCTGATAAATGGGACTTCATCCACAAGATTCATTTCATTTCCTCACTTTCTGTTAACATTTTTACATCTCCACCTCTAAGTGGTTTATAAATAACTTTCAATATCAGAAGTTTAAATACATGTTGTTCACCTCTATCTAAAATGTGTTTACTTAATGCATTTGTCGATAATTTACACTTTATATCATTAAGATGACCAGCTATATGCTCTTTGAACCTTCTATTGGTCATTCCCACCTAATAACTTTCACATAATTCACATTTAGCCATATAAACTAAGTTGCTGGTATTGCAGTTTCCATAAGCCTGTAATATAAACTCCTTTTTTGTAACAGGATGTATTATTCATCGTTTTGTATATAAATGTTTACATAAACACAATTATTACATTTAAAAGTACCCTGCTTACATCTACTTCCTAGAAAAAAAACTTTTTGGCTGCTCCTTGTGGCACAATGTCTGCTTTAATGTATAATTGCATTTGTAACCAAACGCTGGACCTTCTGCTACTAAATCTTGCAGCCCTTGAACATCTCTTAGAATTTCCCAATGCTTCATAATAATGGTTTTTATTTCTGTTGTGTTCCTATTATAAGTGAGCATATATCTTGCTTTGTTAGATCTAATTCATGCTCTATCCTTCCCTTGATGACCCCTGCTAAAGTATGGAACTATATCTTGCTCTGACTGTTGGTGTTTAACCTCTCGTAATGTTGGTGTTTAACCTCTCATAATGCTTTATGGGCAGTATGATAAATAACATCAATTGGCTAGCAGGTGCTCATCCAAAAACTTCCAGTTCACCTGTTTTTTTCAATTTTCCAATTTTTCTGAAGCAGAGGGACCTGCATCAGAGGAATCTGTCTCAAAGCAGGGACCGGAAGAAATGCAAAATATCCATGTAAATGATCAGACACTAGGTTTAGTGGTGAACCTATGGAACTATGTACTAACAGACAATGAATGTAAGATCTTTAAATAAAGGTTTGACCTTTATTCCTGCAGCACCATCAAGATATAGTGAATTTGTATTTGATATAAAGTACTTTGCTAGAAATATAGCCTTAAAACAAATGTTTAATTCAGGTAATATGAATGTGGCATGAGACAAATATGCCTACCAATTTTAAGAAACCAAGTCTTATGGTTCCAGTGCTACCCCCCACAGTAGATACATTTGTGAAAGTTTGTGAAAAGGAGGTTTTCCATATGAGACAAACAAATAGGTCTAAAGGCTTTCATAATATGAACAAGGATGAAAGTGATGCCTTACAAGGCTGATGAATAATGACTCAATTATAATAAGACCTGCAGACAAGGGAAGAGCGATCATTGTAATGGATAGCTTATGGTATGAACAGAAGATGTTGGAATTATTAAATGATGTCAATACCTATAAACCTATATGAAGTCTTGAGCTGGATAAACTGATAATGGATGCGAACCATAGCCTGTATGACCTTATGCTGACACATATCAGTCCAGAGTTATATAAATATTTCTTGGTGAAAGATCCCCTAGTATCAATAATAAAGGGGATGCTGAAAATACATAAACAGCTACACAACCCTCCTATGTGACTCATAGTCTTAGGGGCAGGTTGGATCACAGAACCCCTTTCCATTTATACAGAACAACAACTTAAGGGAGCATTGACTAAAGCAATAACAGTCTTAAGAGATACAGAGGACTTTTTTTGACGCTATCAAGATACTGTCGTGATAAAAATCTCCATAAAGGCATATTATTGGTAACTATGGATGTAAAAAGCCTATTTACAGTCATACCAAATAATTATGGTGTTGAATCCATCAGAAGATTCTTGCACATGACTAATGAAAATACTGTAGCTGATATCATGCAACTATGCTCCTTATTAGATATTATACTATAGAATAATGTTTTAACCTTTGGAAACCGATATTACATACAGATATGGGGGGTGGCAATGGGCACATAATGTGCCAACTCATATTCAAATATAGCAATGGCACAGTGGGATTTGGATTTTATATTTCATGCCAATAACATCTGGAGAGATAGGCTCCTTTACTACAAATGATTTGTGGATGACATATTTATGTTATGGGATAGCAGTGAAAATGAATTGGGTCAATTTGTGAATTTCTTAAAGACCACGACAGAATTTCTAGACTTTGAGGTCAAGAGTTCCAAAACCACCACTGACATCCTAGATGTTACAATAGTGAAACAGGAAGATGGTAATATACAGACTCGGACTTATAGAAAAGGATGCTGGCGGAACAACACACTGCATTGTACTAGCATGCACCCATGACATATTTTTCCACAAGTGGTTAACAATAAATATTTATGACATTCTAGGCTAAATACTGAAGATAATATCTATGAAGAAAGTGTAATACATACAAAGGAAGAATTACTGCAGACCGCATACAAGGACCAATAAATTAAAGATACTATAGTGAATCTGCGGCATTTAGGAACTACTAAGGGACAACCTTATTTTCGTAGGAACCATAACCCTGAAGATGATCCAACTGGGAGAAGGACAGAAAGACATTCCATGACATGTACACTAACATACAGTAAAGATGCTAAACAGATATGTGACATAATTAGAAGGAACTGGCGGAAACTAACAACTGATGAGTCAATAAGGCTTATAGTAGGAAACAATCCAAGCTTCTGCTATAAGAACAAGAAGAATTTGAAACAGTTATTATGTCAAGATAAAGAAAATTGGAGATGTCATATACACAGAAACGTGGTACCTTTAGATGTGGCCAATGTACAGCATGTCAATATTTGATGCAAGATCAGTGTTTTCAACATCCGATCACAGGCAAGATATATGTAACTTCTACATTTGTGAACTGTGCAACAAAGAATATTATTTATGTTGCAAAGTGCATGAAGTGCACTGCCTTCTATATAGACAAAACAAACTGCCAATTTAGGATCAAGATACAATCACATGTAAGGGATATTAAGAATAAAAATAGCACTAATGCCCTTTACAAACACATTATCGTGAATTCTGATCATCCCTTTTGTTTCATGGCCCTGTAGGTGTTGAAACCAAGTATGAGAAAAGGTGATTTGAAAGGACTGACTAAATATGAGGAAAGTAAATGGATTGCTGACCTGAGGGCGTACAAGGAACCAGGGCTTAATGAAGTGTTACCAATGAAACCTATCTTGAAGAGGTGTTGGCTGAGGCAATGACATTGATTGGGCACAACCCCTCCTTTTCATTTGATTGATTGGCTAGTTAAACTTGTGAATGTGAAGAGAGACATCAGCGTTTTTATATATTGTAATAGTGAAGCAAGGATTTTATTGGGTAGTTCTAGTATTTAAATGAGCACTTGACAAACAGGAAATTAGATCTGAAGAAGGCTAAAAGCCGAAAGCGCTCATCTCTTTCATTTTATGTGTTTTAAGAGTTAACGTGTTTTAATAAATATATTCAGCTGTTGTATCACTTCTTGTTTATGCTTTTGTGGATTTAATTTCTTGAAGTGGTTCGTTGGTTTACTTGGATTTAATTTATCAGTAATTTGAGGGGACCTATGCATGGGATAAAGCATTTAGGAGCTGCATCTGTTCATTACTGTCCTGTACAGGGGGCAATCCTGGGGTAAATCTATTTTCTGTTTCCTATCCATAATTCCATGTAGCACATAAATATGTACATTGATGAACTTTGTTTTATGTGGATGGGGAGTCTTTTCCAGAGCAGCGGTATCCTCTGTAAAATATACCTGTTCCTCCAAACCACTTTGCTGATGTTGCAGAAGGGTTTTACATCCCTAGATGAAGTATTTCTGATGCTATTTGACTTGCTGATGTGCAGTAAATCCACCAGTATTGGGTCTGAGGATGCCTTATATGCCAGACACAAGTCACCAGTTAGCACTCTATAGGATACCGAGTATAGTGACAAGGCTCTGAGCTGGTCCATGTAAGACATGATTTTTAGGCCTTGTAATCTTTTAGTAAGGGCTCTCTGCTGCCATTTCAGTTGTTGCATGTGTGTGGACAGATACATGCCAAAGGGGGGGAGGCATTATATTTAATAATTGGCTTAATGAGGGCTGATTAAAGGGGGATAATGACATTCCTATGTCTAGGCACAATCCCTTTGTTTATAAGCTGTACACTATAGAAGGACTTTCTTACAACAATGGATGCATGTTGGTCGAAAGTTAGATCACTATCCAGATAAGTTCCCAAATCCCGAACAACTGGGTCAACTCTTAGGGTTGTATTGTCAATGTGGTAGCTTCTCTGGTAGATGACTTTTCCAAGGATGCAATAATACATTTTTAGCATTTAGTTTCAGACCATGATTTTGACACCAGTTATTTATTTGAGACAAACATTCCTGCAGGATGTATTCAATGACTGCTCCTAGCTTGCTGTCATCTTCAAACTTTGTCAGCCAGAACCCTTTGGTATTGGCTTTTACTTCAAAAAAGTAGATGCCAAACAGGAGAAGTCCCAGCACAGAACCTTTGGGGACTCCACTGGCAATTGGTCTCTTTGTGGGGGTAACGTCCCCTGCTTTGATTATCTGCATCCTATCTGTGAGCCTTTTGGCAATCCTGCAGGTGACATATGGGTTTATTCCTAGTTTATTTATATTTTTTTCAGCCTGATGGCTAGTGACACAGCTTTTGTTTCAGTCTGCCAACCCCCCTTACTTTTCTCCACAATTCCATATAGTATTGACTAGTAAATAAAAAAAACAGATTTATTTATTACATTATTAGTATCACAACTCAGTGACTTCTGAAACTTTTCCCCTCCCAAGCATTTAAGCCATGACAAATGCTGGTCTCAGGTGTGATTATTACAGAGGCAATACAGTCAAGCTATAGAAGGTGTTCATGCATACCCAAGGTGAAGACAGACAGTGCCAGTGTGTCATCAGACTATGACATGGGTATCAGGTGAAGACAGTGCCAGTGTGTCATCAGACTGTCACATGGGTATCAGTATGTTATCATCATTGTCAGTTCTGGGCATGGTGCTGCAAGTTTCTCTGTGTCCCCACTAAATGTGCTGCAACAATGTGTCTCTGCAGCAGAACTGCAATTCAGCCACGTATCTCCAACCAATTGTCCCTACAGAGGAATGTCTCACAACCTATAAGCTTGAAGCCACCATCATTAGCCTGTTGTTGTGCCCCAGCCTGTACCAGTATTCTGCCATGTGAATACACAACAAAAGATGCACTGGAGTGAGTATGAGTACTTATGCTGAAACCATGCCCCTGTCACTCTCTTGCTAAGGGTGCCCATACATGATGTACTGTACAAACCTAGCTTACCTATGCTGCCATACTGGCATGTACAGATAGCTAATGTAGCTAAATCAATAGATAGTCAACATCTTGTCCAGGCACCTTCAGTGCCTCTTTATAGTGCAAATTACAGGACTCTGGTGCCAGTGGTACTAATCTGGTGCATCATCCACTGAGACACAGAGGAGGGGTCCGAATGGAGAGATTATAAATAAGCAAGCAAAGGAGAGTAGTATTGCTGGAACTGAATTTATCCTCAGGTCTTCATGAGTACCTTCATGAGATGGACCCTGTTTTTTTACAAAATCTCATCAAGACAACACAAATATATAGACTGTATTTTTTATAGCATATATCACAGACAGAAGTAGGTTAAAAAATAAAAAAGATTAGCTGGGTGCATAAGACTCAGGGTAAAAAAAGTGCCCAATTCTGGTAGGTGCACTGGTGCCAGGACTGGAAAAAATTACAGTGTAGAATCCTAAAAATACAGAAATATCCCTGCAATGGGGCTAGGCCAGGCCCGGGGGGGGGGGGGTGACCACCCTGTTGTAGAAGGAAGTACTAGTCTACAAAAATGACAAAAACTGATAGGCCAAAAAAAGAGCCATAAAGATGACAGACTATTGCGTATAAGAAAGGAATTATGTATTGTTACTATGATGTAAGAAGCCCAGATTTTCCATTCAGAAGATATACAAAAGGATTAACAGAGAAATTAGAGGAAAGAAAAATACTTGCAAAAAAAAACTGTCAGAAGATTCAAATAAAAATTTGTGTTCATTAATACAACAGATTTATGAAAAACATTATATAGACCAAGAAACCTTGTGCTGTTTGGAATAAGAAGCGACTGAGGAAATGCAAAAATATAAAGAACAAAATCTAGAGACTTTTAAAAGTTATAAAAAAGAAATATGGACATTGGAAAGAAAGAGATATCTGATATGGTGCAATATTTATGCAAAAGAGAAAGCCAAATTAATCACTACAAAAAAAGCAGCCCCAAAGTTATATCCAGATATGGAAACTTTCACAATACACAAAATAAGATCACAAAGAGGGAACGCAGAACAGAAGATTAGTAAAGTAGAAGTTAAAAAAATAGAAGCTGAATTTATGGAATACTTGCGAAGTGAAGGATTTAATGTAGAAAGTCTAACGAGAAACAAGAGGACCAGGAAATATCTGAAGAATAAATATGGACATGGGAAAGAAAAAGAGATTCAATATGGTGCAATATTTATGCAAAGGAGAAAGCAAAACTAATCAATATAAAAAGATCAGCACCAAAGATATTTGAAGAGAAATACAGCAAAGATATTCAAATATGGAAAATTTTACAATGCAAAAAAAAAAAAAAATAAGAAATCAAAGAGGAAAACTAGAAAACAGGATTAGTAATGGAGAAGTTAAAGAAATAGAAGCTGAGGTTATGAATTACCTGCAAAGTGAAGGATTTAGTGTTGAAAATCTAATTCTGATAACATTACAGCAGGATAGAGCAATGGATCCCCAAATTAAGGAGAAACCAGTGGAGCAGGAAACGTGATCAGTTGCAATATGAAGATACTTTGGAGCCTTTCATAGGAAGCCAGTATAAAAGTTCAGTTGGAGTTGCACAGCAATGAAAGAACAGGAAACTGTTAACTCTAACTCAGTCAATGTTGTAGGGTGATAGGTCAGTGAGTTCCCATATGAAAGAGCAATTGATGGCACAGGATGATACTGAAGAGAATGTGGCAAAAGAAGATGCTCTGGAACTTTCTATGGAATCCCCACAGGAAATGGAGAACAATGTGCCCTCAGTTTAGAAGAAAATAATCTAAGAGAAGAGTTGCTTGATTTAATGGAGATGGACAGACATATTTAGATCAATAAAAGAAACAGACTACAGAAAGTCAATAAAACCCAAAAAGTTAGAAGTTTGATAAAACAAATGAACACAATAATTAGGACTGTTCATAGAGATTCATGCGGTGTAATAGAAGTAAATAGCATATATTACTGTGCAGCTAAATTAATAACAGATAAAGTCTTACTGCAAAAATACAGGACAGCAAGGGAAAGGAAGAGGAGGAATCAAATACCATCATGGAAGTATTGAATAGAGAAAACTATAAAAGCAATTAAGACAAGAAGTGTCACTGTTAGAAGAGTATCGAAGAAGGAACAGATTAACGAAAATACTCAGAAAGATAGACGTGATAAAAGTAATGCACAGTATCAGAACAGATCAGGATCTAGCATGCACTACCTCAAATAATAAACTAAAAATATCAGCACAGGCAGAAAAACTTAGAAGATATGCAGATAAATATAAAGGAAAAGCACAAAATAAGCCATTTATTGATAACTCAAAAAAGTTTTATAGAGAACTGGAAAACAAGGTAAAAGGAACTGAAACACCACCAAAAAAAGAAGTAATAGATACATTTTGGAAAATATCTATGAAAATCCTGTGGAGCATAACAAAGATGCTGAATGGACACAAGAAGTAAAAGAAAAAATAAGTTCAAATGTACAGGATATGAAATGGGCTGAAGTAACATCCAGAGAGATTGAAACAAAGTTAAGTTACATAACTTCTGGCTAAAGGCATTAACATCTTTACATGAAGATTTGAACAGGAGTAAGAACTGTTTATATGCGCACCTCGAACAGACACCAACCTGGTTAACAACAGGAAAAACAATACTACTACTTAAGAGCGATCTGGCAAGCTATCCTAAAAACTATAGACCAATAACTTTCCTTCCAACGACATATAAACTATACGCTGGAATTGATGTCAACAGAGTTTGTAGTCATTTAGAAGAAAACTCAATCCTAGCAATAGAACAAAAGGGTAACAAAAGAAAATCATATGCAACAAAGGATCATTTGTTGTTAAATTAAGTCATAATGGAGAACTGCAAAAAGGGGTAGAATCTATGTATGGCATAGATAGACCACAAAAAATCATTTGACATTATTCCACATTCATGGATAATGTATAAGATACACCCTACATTGATCGATTACATTACAGCAACCATAAAACAGTGGCAAACCACTTTGCAGTTAAGCCATTATAAAGGACAAATTGTTAGTCCAGGGATAAAAATTCAATGGGGGAAATTCCAGGGTGACTCTGTCACCACTGCTCTTTTGTCTTGCCCTTAACCCATTAAGTTCTCTATTTAGTAGATTAGCTCATGGCTACAATTTGGCTCCCAGAAAACAACAAAGTGTAAAGACTTCTGATCTTCTTTTTGTGGATGATTTAAAACTGTATAGTTCATCAGATGAGGAACTGAAAGCACAATTTCAAGTAGTCAAAACTTTTTCAGATGATATAAGAATGTCATTTAGTCTTGATAAATGTGCAAAAGCAACCTTTAAAGCAGGAAAGCTGCAGCACCAAGAAAACATCAGCCTGGGACAGGAATGTGATATAAAGGAACCTGGGCAAGAGGAAGTGTATAAATATCTGGGAAATGATGAAGGATCAACACTAAAACATGAAGAAATGCAAAAGAAACTTAGGAATATTTTAGAAGATTAAAATTAATACTGAAAACATTTCTGACATCTAGGAACAAAGTCCAAGCTGTAAACAATTTGCTCTTCCTGTCCTAACTTACAGTTTTGGAGTAATTGACTGGCCCCAAAAGGTGTTAGATTGGTTGAACAAGAAAACAAGAAGGACACTTCATGCTCATCAACTGATTTATAAAAATCAGTATATACCAAGACTATATATTTCCCATTTTTTGCTTCCTGAAGGAGGTATGGGCCTCCAAAAAATTGATTACATGTATAGATCTGCAATCGTAGGACTGCATACATATCTGCTGACCTTACAAGACCAAAATGTAGTGAAAGTTTTAAAACATGAGTAGAATAAGTTTAAGATAACTTCTCTGCTTAGTTTAGCAGAAGCATATTGGTGTCAAGAGGGAATGGAAATCAAACCAAAAGTAGAGAAAAATCAAGCAGCAACTGAATGCACTAAAAAACTGAAGAAAGAATATATGGTGAAAGATCAGATGAGAAGGCAAGAAATGTGGAAAATGCATAAATATAGTTGCAAGTATAGAAAACTCTTGGAACAACCTCACGTTGATCAGGACTGAATGCAGGAATGGTTAAGGAGAGATGAATTTAAACCAAAAGATGAAAGGTTAATATTGGTGGCCCATGATAGTGGACTACTACATGTTGGCTTACAAAGTCCATTTAACATGTGGAAGAAACAGACAAATGTAGATTTTGTAAAACAGAACTGGAAACAGTTGCACAGCTTGTTGCTGGTTGTGATATACTAATGGCAGAAGGACTGTGTACTGAAAGGCATAATAATGTGCCAAGATTGTTGCATTGGGGACTGTGCAAACATTATAATATTGAAGTAGCTGAGAAGCATTGGAAACATGAACTCCAAAACATTATATAGAACATGATGAAGTTTATATCACATGGGATCATCCATTACCAACAGTTCAAAAAATACATATGAGAAAACCAGGGGTTCAGGCACCTAGGCAGCAAGACATTTCCCTGTAGTTCATTTGACTGGGGAAACATGGCTGAAGTGACATTCAGCTGCAGAGAAATATGGCTGTTTACAAATTACCTGTGGGCAAAGAGAAGCACACACTGCCATGCTCACAGCTTTAATAGCCAAATGCATGGCAGCAGAAGAAGTAATAAGTGTTGTGCTCAGTGTACAGTACATACTTATATAACTACAACATGTATAAGTGTGCTACATCATGGAGGAAATCCTGCAGACTACTATAGTCACATTTATGCTCCAGTATGCATTTTAGGTAATGTTCCCTAGACACTGTGAAGGGGGTAGTGGTCCACACACTCCAATTATAAAGGCACTGCCCATTGTGCACTGCATTTATACTGCCACTGACATGCCCTCTGGCCAGCCTGCTGCTGATGCCTGCCATATTGCCTGCTGTCTCATGTTCCTCTGGGGACCATGGACATTGTTTTCCCCCTGTGCATTTAGTTATTAAAGCTGTGGGCATGGTAGTGTATGCTTCTCTTTGCCCACAGGGAATTTGCAAACAGCCATATTTATCTGCAGCTGAATGTCACTTCAGCCATGTGTCCCCAGTCAAATGTACCACAGGGAAATGTCTCACTGCCTAGGCGCCTGAACCCGAAAACCAGATATAGTAGTCCATAAAAAGAAGGCAAAAGTAGCATTCCTCATTGAAATTGCTACACCCAGTGACTACAGTGTCTTATGTACAGAGAGACACAAAGTTATAAAATACTAGGACTTGTAGGCAGAAATGAGGGCAATGTGGAAGTAGAATACCCAGACAGTTCCAAAAGGGCTTATAAAAAAGAATTTACAATCATACTTAGATATGTTACCGATACATGTAACTCTGTATGTACTGCAGAAGGAGTCATTACTGGGCACATTGTGGGTGCTGCAAAGAGCACTTCTGGTTAACATCAAAGATTGAAACAATACTAATTTCATGAACTTTAATCATGCTTTGACTTAGGAATGGGGTCCATTCCCGTCAGGGTATTAGAAACCCAAAAGACTTGAAGAAATTTAAAAAAGAGAGTAGCCACCCTGATGCCAGTGTTGACATCTCCAGGGACAGTCCCAAAACCTGTGTTCCTCTGTAGGGACACTAAAAATTCCTCTGGCTTAGTCAGTCTATTGCTCTCAGATGCTCCCAATGGCTAAACTCTCAGCTGCTATGGAAATTGCCTTTGTCTTGACATGGCATACCAAGTCAATAATATACTTACAGCACTGCTCTAATGTGCAACTGCATCATCCCATGGCATTTATGTCATAAACCACCATCTGCCATACCTGGTCACATAAAGGGTGGTCAGCACACCCTTTGTCAGACAGATGTGCACTTGTCCTCCTGACATGGGGACATCTGTGACTACATGACACAGAGATATAGACGGTACATTATTGGGATCAGTAATATGACAGGTACAGAAAAGGGGTTAACCTATAACAACATTCTAGTCACTGGAGACTCCATCGTGAGACACACCGATGTCCCTCTCACCAGGCTGAGTAAAGAGAAAGTCACAGTCAGTTATTTATCAGGGGTCAGGATCCACCAAATTAAGCATGCATGCAAGTCATTGGACCACAAGTACCAGTATGACTCGGTTACAGTCCATGAGGGAGTAAATGACCTGAGACGTACCTCCCTAGACTATATGAAGAGAGACATCATGGACCTCTCGGAATATGTGTCTCAGGTTGGCATGAGCCCAGCATTGAGCAGCATTTTACTTTCTTCAAGGATGATGCCACAATATGAGCAAAAGATGAT
The DNA here is from genome assembly GCF_019279795.1 of Protopterus annectens. Taxonomy (NCBI): domain Eukaryota; kingdom Metazoa; phylum Chordata; order Ceratodontiformes; family Protopteridae; genus Protopterus; species Protopterus annectens. The sequence goes on along the minus strand of NC_056735.1, from coordinate 358,599,403 downwards.
TGACTTTAATCATTGGCTTAGTTTCTGGTGTCATTCTAAGGGGGTGCAATATCTGTCAGCATGGAAGGAGATGGTCAACAGACCACGCTGCTTTGCCAGGGATGGTCTGCACCTCTCCTGTCTAGACTTTTGAATATTAGCTAAAACATTGTCTTCTCCCATGGTGCGTTTTTTAGGCAATGCCATACTGAAAGTACTTTTGACATAGCAAATCAAAATCAAGACAATCTAAAGTATTACTGCTCAGTGCTAGGAGTCTAAACAAAAAAAGTCCACTCCCTAGAAGCCCTCTTCACCCTAAAGAATGCAAATGTCTGTACAGTCACTGACATATGGTTTAAAGCTGTGGAGAGAACACCAACAGAGCAAGGTTATAATGCCTTCCACACATTTAGACCAGCTACTGCACCGATAGAGACTAAAGGTGGAGGTGCCTCTATTTACATAAAAAATAAATACACTTCAAGGCTGGTCAGACAGGACAATGCACTTGAGCTGCTCCATGTTCAAATCACCATAGGTAAAATGCAATACCACTTCCTTGCAAGCTATAGGTCCTCCTCTATGACCCAGGAAACCCATATCATGTATTTAAACTTATTAGAAACGCTAACCATTCAACCCAATACCATATTCATGGGTGACTTTAGTTACCCCACTATTAACTGTGAATTGTATATGACAGCAAACATAGAGGTACAGAGATTCCTGGATTTTGTAAACACAAACTCCCTGGACCAGAATGTCAACACACCAGCCAGGGGTGCAGCCATACTGGATATGGCCCTAACTAATATGTGGAGTGTTGCATATTCCATAGTGTAATGTCTTCCCTGGTAAGGTCAGATGATAAAATGGTCTTCTTTGAAGTAAAAATAAAACCTGGACCCACAGCTAACTTTGGAATATTCAGGAACTAGTATAAGGCTAACTTCCTACTATTAAGTGACAACCTGGCAAGATTTCAAGCCCCCATAAACCCTGAGAACACTGTTGCCTATACAGAGCTGTTCACAGAAACCCTGTACATGTTAATAGCTGCATAGAGGTAACCGAATCCACCAGGAAGAAGTATAGAACTAACTCAAAAAAACAAGCCACCTTGATGGAATCACAAAATCAATAGGCTGTATATCAGAAGGAATAAGATCATGGTAAAAATTAGGAGGTACTGTACCCAGCAGGATAAAAACACTCTCATCAAACTAAACAAACAACTCAGAGGACAAATAAAGTCTACCAAAGCCAAATTTGGCCTAGGACAACCACAAAGCATTCTTTAGATATGTCTGCAACCTCAAATACACAATTGTGTGCAGAGCTCATTGTAAATGGAGCCACCTATACTGAGCCAGATGATATAGCAAACTATAGCAAACCTCCTGGCTGATAAATTCAGCTCCAACTTTACTCCACTCTCCCCCCTCAACCTTCCCTCAGGAAATACCATCAAATAATAACTCCCCCTACTATCACTAGGGAACAGGTACTTAATGCTGTCTCTCTCTAAGACCAAGAACACTGCATTAATGGGCCCAGACAATATCCCAGGATACCTTCTAAACAGCATGAAACATGACCTATCAGGGCTTCTGATATTACTATTTAATTGTAGCTCCAAAGAGGCTTCATGCCTCATGAATAGAGAACAACAGTCATCCCTATACACAAAGTGGGCCATCTACAGACCCTGGAAACTAGAGACCCATATGTCTCACTAGTCTTATATGTAAAGCCATGGAAAGAATTATCATGAAAATGATCAACAGAGATATAGTAAACCTCGACACTGGACCCAACCCAGTTTGGTTTCATCTAGGGCAGATCATGCCTATTCAATCTAGTGGAATTCTTTGAAAAGGTAACCAAAGCAATGGATGAGGGAGAAATGGTTCACACTGCCTAACTTGACCTGGCCAAGTCATTTGACACAAAACCCCACTTGGACATTGTTGACAAACTCAAGAGGTTAGGTACAGATTTGTATGTCACCCGCTGGATAGCCAATTGATTCACAGACAGGACCCAGGAAGTTAGAATTGGGGATTCCACCTCTACAAAGAGGCCAGTCACAAGTGGAGTCCCTCAGGGATCAGACCTTGGACCGCTCCTTTTTGGCATTTACTTTTCTGAAGTCAAGGCCAATGCCAGTGGTCTCTGGCTGACAAAATTTGCAGATGATTGTAAATTAAGAGTTGTCATTGAATCCTAAACTGACACAAATGTTCTCCAGAAGGGGCTGACACAGACAAACAACTGGTGTCAGAGCCATGTACTAAAACTAAATGCCAAGAAATGCATAATAGTATCTTTCAGTAACTCATCCACCTCTGGTAACTATCATATCGACAACATACCCCTTAGAGTTGACCCAGTAGTCAGGGACTTAGAGACACACATAGATAGTAATCTAGCCTTTGACCATCATGTGTCTACAGTGGTGAGGAAATCATTCTATGTTGCACATCTATGAACAAAGGTATGGCATCTAAGTTCAAGGAAGTCATTGTTCCACTTTATTTGGCATTCATCAGACCTATCACTGAGTACAGTGCCCCCTTTGGTATAAACCTAACCAAGCGTATCCAACAATTGGAATGTCTACAGAGGTTCCTCACTAAAAGAATAGTAAGTAAAATGTCCTCTGCAGACCGCCTCAAGATCCTATCCCTGTATTCTGTCTCCTACAGGCTTTTGAGGGGACATCTATGCCTGGCATATAGGGCATTATCAAACCCAACTCTAATGGACCTCCTGCATATCCACAAAACAACCAGCACTAGAATTACCCATTCTAAAGACTTAAACATAGCCTGTAATATAAATAGGACCTGCTGGAGAAACATGTATGTATCCCAGAGACAACCTTGTCTATGGAAGAGACTCCCCATCCATGTGAAGCAGAGCTCTTCCCTAACCCAGTTCAAGTGCATCAAACTAAACAAACAATTGGATGGGGAACAGAAAATTCATCCCTGGTTTGGCAGCTATGTCTCTAATGGACACAGGCAAACTGTAAATGGTTCATCTCCCAGGCCACTGCTTATAAATGTTTCATCTCCCAAACCCCTGCTTACACTTATCAAGGGTATCAGTACTTTTCAGAAATTTGGGATGCATGGCTAGGCTTAAAAAGACCTTTGTGGTCGTTAGTCTAGGAAACACCTATGAACCTATATAAAGATGGCTGTAGGGTATGCCATATGATAGCTGTAGGGACAGATATGGGAATATATACATTAGATGTAAATGCCAATGTACATGTACAGGGTTCAGAAGGCATTCCAGCTGCCAAGAATTGTGATCACCTTGGTTCATAGGTTCATAGGTAAATACTGGGCTATCTGCCTGAAGGCATATATTAGCCCAGCCATGTTGTGAGGTATTCACCGCCCCTTTGGTTAGTTCCCTAGGACCTTGATCTAGCAGCTAGTACCCTTGGCCCCTATCTAGTAGAGCTGTTGGTATGATCCATGGTGTGAACTTTCTGTTACTCATCCACTCGTCAAGGTTCCTCTTGAAGAGTAATAGTGAGGGGCTCTGTCTTATGTAGATCGAGACCTTGTTCCATAGCAAGGGAAGTCTTTGCGAAGGGAATCTATCCCTCCAGCATGTTCTATTCATTGTTGTGCTGAGGTTTATATCCCAAGAGCGTGTAGCTCGAGTGGATTTGGTTTTGCTAAGATGGAGCATGTTCAACAGTTCTGGGTTGGACATGGCTCTGTATGTTAGACAGAGATTGCCTCTGAGAAGGCGATATGCAACAGAGAAAAGCCTTAGTTTTTTCAATCATGCTGCATAGGGCAACTGTTTGAGGCCAGTAATCCTCTTAGTGAGGTACCTCTGTGGTTTCTCCAGCTGCTGGAGATGCCTAGCCAGGTACATTCCAATTGGTGCATTGTACTCAATAATGGGTCTGATGAGGGAAGAGTAGAGGGGCACCACTACATCCTTAGATCTTGATGCGAACCCTTTCGTGATCAGATGGGTCATATAGAAGGATTTTCTAACCACCTTGGCAACATGGTTATCAAAGGAAAGCTGACTATCTACTTGGGTTCTTAGGTCCCTTATTACTACTTCAGATTTCAGGGGGTTACCTTCTATGTGGTAGTTCGCGGGTACTCTGTTTTTTCCAGAGGAGATTACTATGCATTTTTTAGCATTTAGCTTGAGACCATGGCTTTGACACCATGCATCAGACTCGTTAAGGCCCTTCTGGAGGATATCCATGTCAGCCGGAGACACTATTATAGCACCCAGTTTGCAGTCGTCCACATACTTGGTCAGCCACAGACCATCAGTGCTTGCCTGTACTACTGAGAAGTATATGCCAAACAGGAGGGGCCCCAGGACAGAGCCCTGAGGCACACCACTCATTACTGGTCTGGATTCGGACATAGATCCCGCTACTCTTACTTTGTGGGATCTGTCTGAGAGCCAGTTTGCAATCCTTCTTGTGACATCAGGGTTTATGCCCAGGTTGGTGAGTTTATCAATACTACCAGAATGGGGAATGGTGTCAAATGCTTTAGCAAGGTCAAGGTAAGCTGTGTGTACCTCCTTTCCCTTATCTATAGCCTGAGTAACTGTCCCAAAGAAGTCCACCAGGTTCAGGAGACATGATCTGCCCTTGACGAAGCTGAACTGTGTGGGGTCAAGTGTTTGAAGGTTCCCAATCTCTCCATTTATGAGTTCCATAATGATTCACTCCATTGCCTTACAGATCAGACTGGTCAGGCTTGTTGGTCGGTAGTTCCCAGGGATGGTTGTAGGCCCACCCCTGTGCAGCGGAACCACCGTTGCTGTGTGCCATTCTATGGACACATATCCTGTTGAGAGGCTGAGACTGAACAGGATATTCAGATGCAGGGTTAATTCATTTTGGAGCTCACGTATGACACAGCCCGGGACACCATCTGGTCCCATGGAGGCAGTGTTTTTAGCTTTAGATAGAGCCTTATTAACCAATGTATCAGTAATAATTGGAGTTACACAATCCCCTGGAATAGTAATAGGCCCTGTAGGTGGTGGTGGGGGGGGGGGGGATTTGCACTGAACCTGTCAGCCAAGATATTGGCAATGTCAGTGGGGTCAGTGTATTTTGTTTCATTTTGTACTAGCTCAGAACAGACCTGAGCGTTGCCATTTAGGTTTTTGATGTAACCGTAGAAGGCCTTATGGTTATCATTGGCATCCTTGGCAACTTTCTTTTCGAAATTGGCTTTAGTTGACTTGATGAGGGCCCTCAATTTCTTACTAAAGCTGATCAGGGAAGATTTTTCTACTTGAGATTTGGCTTTTTTTGTATAAGTCTCCTCCTTTTATTGTATAGTTTGCTTAAGGCCGGGGTCCACCAGACTGGTTTCTTCTTGCTTGAAGAAGGAGTCTTGGTTTTATTTGGGATAGCATGGTCCATGCAATCCTGAAGATGTATATAAAGTGCCTTGGTGTAGGATTCTGCATCCTGGATATCATTATCCTTCTGCAGAGGGATAGTGAAGCTTTCCACTTCTGACACAAGTAGTTTGAAGTTTGCTTTGGAAAGGTTTTTACAATGGTTTCTTTGACTGGGGGAGGTGGAGGGGTGAGGATGTCTAAGGTTATCATTTTGTGGTCTGATCTGACCAGAGAGAGAGTGATAACGGCTGTGGTACAATGGGCACCCATATTTGTGATGATTAAATCCAATATGTTGCCCCCTCTAGTGGGAGAACATACCAGTTGTTCAAGGGCATTTGTATTTATAAATTCTATGAACCGCTGGGCATAGGAGTTAGAACTTTGGTAGTTTGCCTAGTCTATACCAGGGTAGTTGAAATCACCCAAAATTATAGTGTTGGGTAGGACCTTTATATTTTCCAATGCCTCAAGGAATGCTGAGTATCTTGGGACATAGTAGGCGATCTATAACAGGCTATGACTTGAAATGTGGTTTTGCCTGCTGATAATTGCACATGGATGATCTCTGGGGCGTCATGCTGTGCCACTAACCTGGAGATGTGGGTATCCTTGATGAATATGGATATGCCTCCACCCTTTGTACTATGATCCGGTAATTGAGGCCGGAAGGTATGATATAAATTGTAACCGGGTAGTGCTGGGGTGCTCTCTGGAGCCTTGAACCAGGTTTCCGTCACTGCACAAACATCGATTTTCTCCATACTGAGGAGTGCCTTGAGTGCATGCATTTTGAGGTTGAGACTTCTGGCGTTGAGTAGCATTGCCCTTAGTTTTTGATTACCTGTGCTGGTTACGATGGTTGGTTTGTCCTTTGAGCCTTGCCTAAAAAGGCACTATGGGGACGGCAACAGCCTTGGCCAGTATTCGAAAGCCTAGGGGTGACAGGTGCAAACCATCTCTGGCGAAACAGAGAGGCTTGTCTATCATGTCATCCCAGGCAGACAGACACTGGATCCCCTTAGAATGACACCAGAAGCTTAGCCAATTGTTGAAATCGATCTGATAATTCCCTTCTATAGTATGATGTTGGGGGTAATGTATATAGGCATATGACTGCTGTATTCACTACTATAGGCCAACACATATATTAGACAAGTCATAACAGTGAAAATTGTAACAAACATTTATGGGGAAATGAACCACTTGTCCAGCAACACTTTAACAACAAACCAAAGCAAATCAAACTCACCCACGTGTATCCTCCATGTGGGGGGCAGCACCCCCACAGCTCTCCTAACTAAATATACCAACTCTGAGATCACACTATAATGGAGAAAAGGGCAAAGTTCACCATGATGGCCATCTGGTTTGTTTTCCGGAGTTATTTTACAGTGATCCAGGCATTCGTGAAACTACATCTTCAGCAACTTTGTCTCATTGTTATAAAGTTTGACAAAGTGGGATTTAGGTAAGTAAAAGTATATATATATATATATATATATATATATATATATATATATATATATATATATGTATATATATATATATATATATATATATATATATATATATATATATATATATATATATATATATATATATATATATATATATATATATATATATATATATATATATATATATATATATATATGTATATATATATATATATATATATATATATATGTGTATATATATATATATATATATATATATGTGTGTGTGTGTGTGTGTGTGTGTGTGTGTGTATATATATATATATATATGTATATATATGTATATATATGTATATATATATATATATATATATATATATATATATATATATATGTATATATATATATATATAAATATATATATATATATATATATATATATATATATATATATATATATATATATATATATATATATATATATATATATATATATATATATATATATATATATATATATATATATATATATATATATATATATATATATATATATATATATATATATATATATATATATATATATGTATATATAGTGATCATATGAACAAGTGCCAGCATAGCCAGATAGAGTTTTGTGAAAAATTATATGTCCTTTGAATATCAAACTGATATATACAAGATGCTAGTGTTACAAATGTATTAGAACTGCATGCCTTTTGTATATCAAACTGATTTGTACATATGCTTGTGCTGAAAATGTATTTGTGAGGTTTTCTTGTGTTAAAATATATCAACAGTGGAACCTGCTGAAATGAAAAGAAATGTACATGTATTATTGCAACTGAATTAAATGTATATATTTTTTAATAGAGGACACTGGGACAGCAAAGATTAACTTTAAGAAAAAATAAGGGAATGTAAATGAGCTGTTAAACCATTAAAAAGGGACCCCACAGTGCTAAATAGGACTGGAGATGCTGGGTCTGGGAAAAAGCCTTTGTTCATAGGATCATAGGAAGTTACTAGACCATTGGCCTTGAGACCCTTACAAGCCTAGCCAAGAACTTAGCCTATGTTCCAACAAATCATCACTCTATGCCACTGTCCAGCAGGGACACAGTTGGAATCCCAGGGGTGTATTTTCTGTTCCCTTCCAGTTATCCAGGTTGCACTTAAAAAGGGTTAATGAGGTACTCATAGGTTCATATGTTCATAGGTAGGTACTAGGCTATCGGCCCTGGGGCCTATACAAGCCCAGCCAAAAAGGTACCCTGGCTTTTGCCACCCAAGAAAATTATTTTCCTGTGCCAGTGTCAAGCAGAGCTACAGAGGTGATCCCTGGGGAGAATTTCCTATTTCCCATCCATTCATCAAGATTTTTCTTGAAGAGTGCTAATGAGGAGCTTTGTTTGATAGAGATAGGTAGTTTATTCTGGAGTATGGGAAGTCTCTGGGACAGGAATCTATCCCTCCGGCATGTTCTGTTTATTGTGGTGACAAGGTTTAGGTCCCTAGAGCATGTAGCTCGGAGGGATTGGGATTTCTTTAAGTGGAGCATGTCCAACAGCTCTGGGATTGACATAGCTTTGTATGTTAGGCAGAGATCACCTCTGAGTAGGTGATATGCAACAGAGTAAAGCTGGAGTTTTTTGAGACGGTCTGCATAGGGCATCTGTTTGAGGCCCGTAATCCTCTTTGTGAGGTATTTCTGCAGCCTTTCCAGTTGTTGTAAATGTCTTTTGAGGTACATACCAAAAGGGGTGTTGTACTCTATAATGGGTCTAATGAGTGATGAGTACAGGGGAAGAATGACCTCTTTTTTTCTGGATGAGAAACCTTTTGTGATGAGGTGTGCCACGTAGAAGGATTTCCTGACTACTGTGGCAATGTGATTATCAAAGGAAAGACTACTGTGCACCTATGTCCCAAGGTCTCTTATCATACTTTCAGTGTTAAGTATACTACCGCCTATGTTGTAGTTCATGGGTACAGAGATTTTACCAAAGGGCATGACAGTTCACTTTTTGGCATTGAGCTTGAGGCCATGGCTTTGACACCAGGCATCTGTCTCAGTGAGGCCCTTTTGTAGGATGTCCACATCATTAGGAGTTTTGATTATGGCTCCTAGTTTGCAGTAATCTGCGAACTTCATTAGCCAAAGAACTTCTGTGTTAGCCTGTACTTCAGAGAAGTAGATAACAAACAGGAGAGGACCCAGGACTGAACCCTGTGGTACTCCACTTGTCACTGGTCTGAAGTCGGATTTGGAGTCTGCTACTTTCACAGTGTGGGTTTTGTCAGTGAGCCAATTGGCAACCCATCTTGTGACATATGGATTTATACCTAGTTTAGTGAGTTTATCTATAATTCCAGAGTGGGGGATGGTGTTGAAAGCTTTGGCAAGATCTAGAAAGGCTGTGTGAACCACCTTACCCTTGTCTTTGGTGACTACTTCAAAGAAGTCTATCAGGTTTAGGAGACAAGATCTGCCTTTTACAAACCCAAACTGGATGGGATCCAGAGTTTGGAGATTACCAATGTCTTTGTTTATAAGTTCCATAATGATACGTTCCATCGCCTTGCAGACCAGGCTTGTCAGGCTAATTGGGCTGTAGTTCCCAGGGTCTGTGGTGGCTCCCACCTTGTGGAGTGGGATAACCGTTGCTGTGCACCATTCAGCAGGCACAAAGCCTAAGGTGAGGCTATGATTGAACATGGTACTTAGGTGGGGTGCCAGTTCATTCTGTAGTTCATGTAGAATGCAGCCTGGGATGTTGTCTGGTCCCATGGATGCTGTATTGTTGGCTTTGGAGATTGTGGTTTTTACCTGTGCAGCCGTGATTACAGGAACTTTACATTCTTCCGGTATAGAGATCGGCTCTTTAGGGGGTGAGGGGGGGGTAAAGTTAGCACTGAACCTATCTGCCAGGATGTTGGCAATATCAGTTGGGTCTGTATATTTAGTGCCATTGTGCTGTAACTCAGAGTAGATCTGAGTGTTGCCATTGAGATTCTTGACATAGCTATAGAATGCTTTGTGGTTGTCTTTAGAATCAGTGGTGATTTTGTTTTCGTAACTAGCTTTGGAGGATTTTATCAGGGATCTCAGCTTCTTACTGAGGCTGACCAGGGAGCTCCTCCACTCATGAGATTTTGTTCTCTTTTGCAAAAGTTTCTTCCTTCTCTTGTAGAGTTTGTTTATGGCAGGGGACCACCAGATTGGCTTCCTTTTTTTGGAGGATAGCATCTTGGTTCTGTTTGGGATAGCATGATCGATGCCCTCATGTAAGTGCTTATAAAGTGCAATTGTGTAGGATTCAGTAGTCATAACTGTATTGTCCATCTGCATGGGTGTCATGAAGTTCACCACTTCTGTCTTAAGAAGCATGAAGTTGGCTTTGGAGAAATTTTTTACCATGGTTTCCTTAATGGGGGGTGGAGGCAGGATGTGGATATCTAGGGTAATTAGCTTATGGTCGGATCAAACCAATGAGGCATTGACTTCAGGTGTGGAACACCGGTCACTCATATTGTTAGTGACTAGATCTAGGATATTGTTTCCCCTGGTGGGGGTGTGGATAAGTTGATCCAGGGCATTGGAGTTTATGAATTCCAAAAAGCATTGAGCGAAGGAGTTGGTACATGAGTAGTTTTCCCAGTTAATGGTGGGGTAGTTGAAATCGCCCATTATTAGGGTGTTTAGTTGAACCCTAATATTTTCCAGTACATCAAGAAAAGAGGAGTGGGAATCCTGGGGCATGGTGGGTGATCTGTAGCAAGCTACAATTTGGATTGCAGTTTTGCCTAGAGTTAGTTGCACTTGGATAACCTTGGCTGCATTATGCTGAGCAACTAGCCTGGAGGTGTGGATATCCTTAATGAATATGGACACACCTCCGCCTTTGGTGTTCCGGACCAGGTTACATGGCCGAAAAGTGTGGTATGAGTTATAGCCTGGTAGTGCAGGGGTGCTCTCTGGAGCCTTGAACCAGGTCTCAGTCACTGCACAGATATCGATGTTCTCCATTTTAAGGAGTGCCTCAAGTGAGTGCATTTTGAGATTTAGACTTCTAGCATTGAGTAGCATCACCCTCAGTTTTTGCTTGCCTGTTCCTGTTATGGTGATGAATTTGTCATTTGAACCTTGCCTAAGAAAGGCACTATAGGGGCAGCAAGAACCTTAGCCAATATCCGAAATCCCAGGGGTGACAGGTGCAGGCCATCTCTGGCAAAGCATTGTGGTCTGTCGACCATGTCATCCCAGGCAGACAGATACTGGATCCCTTTAGAATGGCACCAGAAGCTTAGCCAAATTGTTGAAGTCAATCATTTTGTCCTTTTACTGCGACATCATTCTGGGTGATGGCAGAATGTTATTCAGGGCTAGGGTCATACCTGCTTGAGCTACAAGATCAGAGAGCTCTTCCATGTCTCTTTTCATGTAGTCCAGGGAGGTACGTCTCAGGTCGTTCACACCAAGATGGACAATGACAGAGTCATATTTATACTTGTTGTGGAGTGACCTGAGTGCATGGGTTATGTCGTGGATCCTGACACCTGACAGGCAGCTGACAGTAACCTTCTTGTTTAACCTGGTGAGTGGGATATCAGTGTGCCTGACTATAGAGTCGCCTATGACTAGTGTGTTGGGTACGTTGTTTTGCCTTATTGGCTGTGGTTGAGTGGCACACTGAGTCTGTGGGCTATGTGTCATTTGGGTTGTGTTGGGGGGTGGAGGTTGCTTGCATTTCTGCTTTGGAGGTCTCTGTTGCTTGAGCAGATTATTATTGAGAGCCTCTGCGAATGTTTTTGTGTTTCTATGTGTGGATTTTGGTGGTGTAGATTTAGTGAGACTATGTGATGAGTGTGGTGTGGTGCAAGTGTTTACCTTCTCCTCTTGACTGTCAAGTTCAGTCTTGATTGGAGAGATTTACCTCCAGTTTGGCTAGATAAGTGCATCTCTCACAGGTTGTAGTGTTGGGTGGTAGGAGGAGAGGGTTGTCTGTGTACGTGAGGCAATTTCTACATTGCCCCAAGATGCCCAGATTCATCAGATAGACAGGAGAGAACACTGGGAGCTGACCCTTGGACATGCCTGAATAAAAAAGCTATTTTCCTCTAGATAAGTGAGGAAAGTGAGTACAAGAGCTGTTTTTCTCTAAGCAAGTGAGGAACGTAAGTACCAAAACTGTTTTCCTCTAGGCAATGAGGAAGGTTGAGTGCTGTAGTAATTAATGGGTTATTTAGTGCTTACAAGTTCGGAACAAGTGCTGATCACGAATAAGCAAATTCAAGTGCTAAAAGTAAGAATCTGTATCTGGACTAAACTAGTGACAGGAAAGGGGGGAAACAAGTGCAAATGTGGGCTTTTAAATCAGAAAGTTGAGAGAGATGAAAAAACTGCCAAAATGGCCAGTAACTACAATTTCTGGGCCAGAACCACTCCTTATGTGGTAGATAGGTTGCCTAGTGCATACCACTCCCACTGATAAGCTAGAAGGCTTCCCTCCAACACAGAAAGCTTGGGGGGGCTCAGAAGCTTACATGCAGTCCTGGATACAGCAAATCTGAATCTGGACTACACTAGTTACAGGAAAGGTTTATTTTTTATATACATACATATATAGATAGAGTGTCCCAGATCAAATCTACAGTGGGGGCGGGCAACTGCAAAAACCTCCAAATTTAAACAACAACACAGGAATAGGGAGGGTGGGTATGGGAAAACCAACACCTTCAGCAGAGATCTGAAAAACTATACAGTGAAGCAAAAATAACAGTGCACAACTCTGAAGTCAGCCAGCAATGATATAAAATTAGTTAAACAACAATTACTAGTACACAACTCTGAAGTGCCAGAAAAATATACTCAACTCTGTATATCTCCAGATAGTTTGAAGAGCACTCTTTCAGGACACAGGAAGGCTCCAGCAATGATATGCAGACTTTTTTACTAGGAGGGTCTAATTTTATGCAAGTAATCCTTGAGATGGTCAGATAACACATAGGATGTAAAACCAGTTATACCAACTTAAGACAAAGAGAAATAGGGGTATACTCTGCTTGACATGGACAGGGAGTCTATTCCACAAAAGTGGAAGTCTTTGGGATACAAATCTGTCCTACCAACAAGTCCTATTGATGCCACAGACCAGGTTGTGGTTGTGCGTGTGGGTTACTCGAGTGGAGCTTGACTTGTAGATTTGTACCAGTCCCATCAAGGCAGGGTCTGAGATTGCTTTGTATGCCAGACAGAGGTCACCTCTGATGATACTGTAGGAGACTGAGTAGAGGAACAGGACCTTAAGCCTATCTGGGTAGGGTAGATGTTTCAGGCCCTGGATTCTCATGGTGAGGAACTTCGGTGGTCTCTCCAGCTGCTGCATGTGCTTTGTGATGTACATGCCAAAATGGCCATTGTACTCAATAATGGGTCTTATAAGAGAAGAATACAGGGATGTTATGACCACCTTGTCCCTGGATGAGATACCTTTACTAATGAGATGGGCCATGTAGAAAGTTTTCCATACAATGGAGGCAATATGGTGGTCAAAAGTCAGTTTGCTATCAACCTGGGTGCCCGAGTCCCTCACAACTGATTGCGTGCTTAGGACCTTATTATTTATGTGATCATTTATAGGGACGTAACTTTTTCGGCATTCAGTTTGAGGCCATGTTTCTGGCAACAGTCATTTGTTTGGGTGAGACCCTCTTGGGGGATGTCCACATCACTAGAGGAATTGATGACAGCACCCATCTTGCAGTCATCTGCAAACCTGGTCAGCCATACCCCACTGGTTTTGGCCTGCACCTCAGAAAAGTATATCCCAAACAACAGAGACCCCAAGACCAATCCCTGGGGTACACCGCTTGTTACAGGTCTACTGCTTGAGGTGGTTTCCCTTATTTTGACTACATGGGATCTATCAATGAGCCAGTTTGCTGCCCATCTGGTAACACATGGATTGATGCCTTGTTGAGAGAGTTTATCTATTACACCTGAGTGAGGAACACTATCAATGGCTTTGGCCAGGTCAAGGTAGGCAGTGCGTACCATCTTCCCCTCATCCATGGCTTTGGTGACTGTCTTAATGAAGTCGATCAAATTTAACAGGCATGACCTCCCCTTAACAAAACCAAACTGTGTGGGATCAAGTGCTTGAAGGTTGCCAATGTCCTTGTTAATGAAGTCCATGATAACTTGCTCCATGGCCTTGTAGATCAGGCTAGTTAGGCTGATGGGTCTATAATTTCCTGGACCGGTGGACACTCCACCTTTGTGCAAAGGGATGACAGTGGCTGTCCTCCACTTGGCTGGGGCAAAGCAAGCAGTTAGGCTTTGGTTAAATAGGGTGCCTAATGGTGCTGCAAGTTCCTGCCTGAGTTCATGTAGGATGCAGCCTGGGATGTTATTGGGTCCCATGGAGGCTGTATTTTTTGCCTTTGAGAGGGCTGTGATGACTTGCTCCCCAGATATAAGGGGAGGGGGGCAGGTACAGGGGATGTCCTGATTTACTGATGGGGGAAAAAAGGGGTGAAGTTTTCACTGCACCTGTCTGCCAGCATGTTGGCTATATCTACTGCATTTGTGTATGTGGTGTACTTGACCACCAGTTCTGAGCAGATATGGGTGCTTCTTTTGAGACTGCGGATATATATGAAGAAGGCCTTATGACTGTCTTTAATAGATGTGGCCAGTTTGGACTCAAAGTTTGCTTTGGATAATTTCTCTAGTGCTCTTATTTGCTTGCTCAGGCTAAGGAGAGATTGCTTCCAATTAGGCACCTGCTCCTTCCTGGTCCTGGACAGCAATTTTTTTTTCCTTTTATTATACAGTTTGTTTATTGCAGATGTCCTACAGGCAGGTTTACTCTTCCTTGAGGAGGAGGATTTCATCCTGTTGGGTATTCCTGATTCCATGCAGCTATATAAATGCTCATATAGTACTTTGGTGTAGGTTTACATATATGTGCCAGTTCCTGTGGAGGGGGAGGGGGTTGTGAAGCTGCTTACACCTTCCCTCAGGAGGTTGTAATCAGCTTTAGAGAAGTTTTTTTGTTTGACCCTAGCTGGGGGGGTTGGGGAAGATGGTGACTTCAAAGGTGACCGTTTTGCGGTCTAATTATAACACTATAGGGATGCTGCAGTGGTTACTCATGTTGGTTAATGCCAAGTCCAAGATATTTTCACCTCTTGTGGGGGTGTCGACCAACTGGTCCAAGGCATTTGTATTGATGAAATCAAGGAATCTCTGGACATTTGTGTTTTGGCATGAGTATTTCTTCCAATCTATGGTTGGAGAGTAACAGTCGTCAGGATCAGGGTAAAGGGTTAAATCTTGATAGATTCAAAGAGGTCCAGATAGGTGGAGAGGGCATCTTGAGTCAAAGCTGGAGGCCTATAGCTAGCTATGATTTGAATATGGGTCGTGCCAATTGTTAACTGCACCTGGATTATCTTCTGTGTGTCATACTGTTTGACCAGCCTAGAGGTGTGTATGTCTTATATATATTGCAGCTTCATCTCCTTTTGCTTTGCTGCCCACGGTTTGGGGTCTGAATGTATGATAGGATGAGTAACCTGGTATGGCTGGGCTGCTCACCATAGCTTTGAAGCAGGTGTCTGTGACTACAGAAATGTCAGCATCTTCCAGGGTTAAGAATGCTTGTATGTTTAGACTTCTAGTGTTTAGCAGCATGACATTTAATTTACGTTTTAATGAAATTTTCAGGTTGGTAGTTTTGACCACTTGGCATTGCCAAAAATGGCACTATGGGGAGGTAAGAGTCTTTTGCCAGGAGCCTGAAGCCCAAGGAAGACAGATGCAGGTCATCTCTGGCAAAGCGTCGTGGTTTGTCAATCATGTTATCCCAGGCTGTCAGGTACTGGATCCCCTTGGAATGACACCAGAAACTAAGCCAATTCTTAAAGTCAATTATTTTCTGTTTGTACTGAGACATCATTCTGGGTGATGATAGACTGCTGCTTAAGGATAGGAATATACCTGCCTGGGACACATACTCAGCGACCTCGATCAAGTCATTCACGCCAGCATGGACTATGATATCATTATAATAGTATTTGTTGAGAGACTTGAGTGCATGGGTTATATGGTGGATTCTGGCACCTGACAAACAACTAACCATAACTTTCTCCTTATCCAGCCTGGTGAGGAGCATATCTGTGTATCTCACAATGGAGTCTCCTATGACTAATATGCTGGGTTTATGTTTAGGCCTTAGTGGCTGTGAGTCACAGGTGTGTGGACTATGTGTGGTGTGTGGTGTGTTGGCCAGTGGAGTTCGCCTGTGTTTTTGCCTAGGAGGTCTCTTTTGTGTGGGTATGTTTTTGTTCAGGACCTCCGCATATGTGGGGGTGTGTTGTGTAGGTGCAGGTGGTGTTTGAGGTGTGGTGTTTGTGCTGACATCCTTCTCAGTGCCAGATATACTGGCTTGTGGGGGAGAGAGCAATGACTCTAGGTTCTTGATGTAATTGCATCTCTCAAAAATTGTGTTCCTAGGTGGTAGTAGTAGAGAGTTGTCCGTGTACATGAGGCAGTTGCTACACTGTCTTAGGTTGCCCATATCAACCGGACTGGCAGGAGAAAATATATAGGAAATTGTCCATCAATATTTGTCAGAAACTGTGGGAGAGAGGCCACAGAGAGCTAACAGGGTAAAGGGTGGAAGGTCTAAGAGCAGTACTACTAAGTGATCACACAAGTGCTACTAAGGGAAAATTTGTAACTGGAATACCTCAAAAAGGGTTAAAAACTGTGCAGCTGCAGCTCTGGATGCAGCAAGCCTGAATCTAGACTATGCTACTCAATTTAAGGTTAAGAACAGAGTAAAAAAACTCACAAAGAAGCACAAATTAACCACTTAAAGACAAAATAACAGAACTCACAGTATAAAAAATACCATTAAATAGTAACAAAATGCAGTAAAATGCAGTTAAACAGTAATGAACTGCAGTAGATGGCAATGAAATATAGTAAATCAGTAAATTGCTTTAAAACAGTGTAAATATGATAAATTAGCTCACAATCCCAACAGTAAAAAACATCTCAAATAAAGCAACAATTCAGTAGAATACTGTCATCAATGTAACAAGTCTACTGACAAGCAGTAATAAATGTGGCAAACTAAATGCAGTTGAACTCCTAAGCACAAGCAGCAAAAAGAAGTAGGAAGAGGCACATTTATTTAGCTCAGTGAAAAGGGGGAGGCCCCAGGCACTGCCATAAATATTTGGATGTGTATTGTGTCCATTTGTGCTACATTCCTGTTTCAGTTTCAAAGGTGAATACTGTGAGAGCCTAGAGTCAGGTGACCAGATGAGGTCATTCTGCCGGCCCTCTTGGAAATTATACTTTAGATATTAAAAAGAGAAATCTCAGAGTATTGAATATTTTGTTTGGATGCCTGACTAAAAAGACCTTCACCCACAGCATCTTGCCTTGCAGTAGTAAGTAACTTAACTAGGGAACAGTACAATTCTCTTAGATTCAGTCAGAAATATATTGAAGCTTAGTTCAGAGATAGATTTTCTTTATTTGTATGAGTCTGTCCATCAGTGTTAATTTCAGTATTTTCTGTGATTTGAACTCTGTGGTTTACTGTGAATATATATTCAGTATTTCTGTGCTCTTTTATTATTTATTTTTAAGTATATTTAAACTTTTATTGTGGCCGGTCCTTGCAGAAAGTTTTTAACCTTTGATAGTGGTTATATTTATTTGGTGATACTGTATGGGCCACTCCAGAAGGCCTATCTGTCTTGGTGAACTACTACCATTTGTATTAGTATTAATATTACACAGTATAACTGGACACCCATTTAAAAGCCTTATAGTAACTAACTGGTGGCAGTGAATCTACCTTATAGTCTGGGCAATGCTGGTAGAGCGGGTAATCTGTGCCAGCATTTCACGGGTGTGTGTGTGTGTGTGTGTGTGTGTGTGTGTGTGTGTGTGTGTGTGTGTGTGTGTATGAAAATTAAATCTTAAAGAGTATCTGTGTCAGCTACTTGGGGCAGGGACACGAAGCACTGGGTTCACAGAGAGGGTGCTGGAGGACTAGGCTTGGACATTCAGCTGAGGACCTAACCCTACAGCTGCACCAGTGGGGAGTCTTACTGGGGACCTGGAGGGAGACAGATATACAGACATCCACACCCTGGGCTGAGTGTGTTCCGTGTGTGCCCTTAAGGGAAACTGTACTTGATGCAGAGGGGTCTGCATCTGGAAACACTGAGTGTATCCATTTGCATTCCAAAGGGCACGTCTCTCTCCAGTGTCAGTAGTGAGGATTCAGACTCCTTGATTACTGGCCCAGCATGAGGGATGACACATACTGGTGGCCATTACATAGTGGCAGCAGTGGTGGGTATCACACACACACACACACACACACACACACACACACACACACACACACACACACACACACACACACACACACACACTATATTGTCTGCTCAAAATCTGAGTGGTTTGGCTGGCTACAATCAACTGTATTAGAAGCTGGAATTAAGTGCAAACTTGCAGTTTTAAAGATACTACTGTATTTTATTTTTCTGTCTATTTAATTGTTTAACTTAATTTTGCTTGACTGAAATATTTTTTGCCTGTCTGAATTATTTTATATATTTTCTGGCATTGCTTTCTGTTCTCATCTATCCTGAAACTGTTTTTCCCCCTCCCACTCACCCTATTCTTGTGGTGTTATAGTTGGTGGCTTTGCAGTTGCCCACCCCTACTGTAAATTTGATCTGGGGCACGTCTCCTAGTCTAGTGTTCACTCTACTTAATACAGAGAGAACATTTGAGAAGGCCAACCCACTTCCTCTCTCCTTGTACTTTACTAAAAAATTGCACTTTATTCATCTGCTTTTACTGTATTTGTGTTTCTTCCTACTTTATTATCTTATTTTGCTTTTGCCTCTTCTTAAAAGTACTCAATTGTATTCATTCTGCTGCATTTATTACTGCTTGGTAGTAGCCTGATTAAGTTGTAACAGTTATTCCAAGCTTGTTGGTTTAAGCACTTGGGCTTCAGACCATTTGTTTTACATTAAGAAAGTTTGTGGTCTGCACTGCTGTGGCAAGACATGGAGCTTATATCCTTCTAAGTTGGGAATTGCTGATTGAAGGCTCAGTGTCTGTTATTCTAAAAGTGTATTAGTTCTAGTTTAAGCACTTGGGCTTCAGGCCAGTTATTATACATTAAGAAGGTTTGTGGTCTGCACTCTTGTGGGAGGAGAGGCTAGATTCTGCCCTTCTGATCTGGGAATTTCTGGTTAAAGGCTTATTGTGCCTGCTTATTTGAACTGTTTCTTTCTGAAACTGGTGCGCCTTGTTTGCTGTAGCATAGACTATATTCAGGCCTGCTGAATCTAGCTTTGTTTGCATAACTTGAGCACTAATCCAGGCCATCCTTTTTGGAGAAGCTTCCCTTGCACCCTAGTGGCAGAAGTGTGCAGTTAGAACTTGTCTGATTGAAGACTGCTGGAACAGGTCTCAGTTATGAGCTTTTTTACTGGTTAATTGGGTAATTTGTTTAAATCAGTTTGCTCGTTTTCTATTGTTATAAAAAAATGCACTTTATTCATCTGCTTTTACTGTATTTGTGTTTCTTCCTACTTTATTACTTTATTTCACTTTTGCTGCCTGTTCTTAAAAGTACTTAATTGCATTTATTCTGCTGCATTTATTACTGCTTGGTAGCAGCCTGATTAAATTGTAACTGTTATTCTAAGCATTTGGTTTAAACACTCGGGCTTCAGACCAGAACTTGTCTGATCGAAGACTGCTGGAACAGGGCTCAGTTTTTAGCTTTTTATTGGTTAATTGGTTGATTTGTTTAAATCAGTTTGCTCATTTATAGGTTCATAGGTTGGTACTGGGCTATCTGCCGAAGGCATATATTAGCCCAGCCATGTTGTGCGGTATTCACCACCCCTTTAGTAGTTCCCTAGACCCTTGTACTAGCAGTTAGTACCCTTGGCCCCTATCTAGTAGTGTTGTTGGTGTGATCCCCGGTGTGAACTTTCTGTTACCCATCCACTCATCAAGGTTCCTCTTGAAGAGTGATAGTGAGGGGCTCTGTCTTATGTAGATCGGGACCCTGTTCCATAGCAAGGGAAGTCTCTGCGAAGGGAATCTATCCCTCCAGCATGTTCTATTCATTGTTGTGTTGAGGTTTATATCCCTAGAGCGTGTAGCTTGAGTAGATTTGGTTTTGCTAAGATGGAGCATGTTCAACAATTCTGGGTTGGACATGGCTCTGTACGTTAGACAGAGATCGCCTCTGAGAAAGCGGTATGCAACAGAGAACAGTCTTAGCTTTTTCAATCGTGCTGCATAGGCCAACTGTTTGAGGCCAGTAATCCTCTTGGTTAGGTACCTTTGTGGTCTCTCCAGCTGCTGGAGATGTCTAGCCAGGTACATTCCAATTAGTGCATTGTACTCAATAATGGGTCTGATGATGGAAGAGTAGAGGGGCACCATTACATCCTTAGATCTTGATGCGAACCCTTTCGTGATCAGATGGGTCACATAGAAGGATTTTCTAACCACTTTGGCAACATGGTTATCAAAGGAAAGCTGACTATCTACTTGGGTCCATAGATCCCTTATTTCTTCTTCAGATTTCAGGGGATTACCTCCTATGTTGTAGTTTGCGGTTACTCCGTTTTTTCCAAAGGGGATTACTACGCATTGAGGCACACCACTTGTTACTTGTCTGGATTCGGACATAGATCCCACTACTCTTACTTTATTCAGATACAATGCAGTACTGGCAGTTATGCAACCATGGAACCAACCTAAGAACAGCACAGTTCCTCTTTGGGTTGGTGGTCAGAGAAAAACAGTTATGAACACCAAAAGAGTGATATTCCTTTTAATGAGGGCCAAGAATGGAAACGTTTGTATAGATTGTGATGGCAGTCGAAGGTGTTACTGTGTACCTATTTTTTGTTTGTTGGTTTTGCTAAGAGAACTGACCCATTCTGACTGATTTCAGCAATGGCCAGTGCCAAAAGGTCAAGAATAAATGCAACATATATGGACAATTTAGAAACATTTAGAACAACCAGTCAATCAGCATGTTTTGGAAAGGTGGGAGAAAACTGGAGC
>NC_056735.1:358565921-358568421 GCF_019279795.1 Protopterus annectens | reverse complement strand
ACTTCCTATAGTCATATCTCTCTCTCTATATATATATATATATATATGTATGTGTCTGTGTGTGTCTGTGCATGTGTGTGTGTGTGTGTGTGTGTGTGCATGTGTGTATGTATATATATATATATATATATATATATATATATATATATATATATATATGTTCTCAAACAAAACTCTTGTAGTGCCAAAACAAAGGGCAGAACACACATAAAATGAAACTTCTTTATTAAAATAACAAAATTCAAAGTTAAGCACTTTCGTTCCCAATAACAATTCCTGAAACATCTTCAGAACTAACCACAAAATATGAAAGCACAATTTATATTGTTAAGATCATGTGACCCAACCATATAACCAATAAAAAATACCAAGTAATTAAAAAGCAGGATGTGAATCACAACAGGCCAAATAAACAACCCTGCTTGAATCAGAGGCAAGTTGACCAGTAACTTTAAACTGGATACCTTTAACCAAAAAGCTGTCCCCTGTTTTAATATAGCCACATAGGTCACAATGGCCACACTTAAACATACCTATTTTTAGAGCCACAATTATTCCTAAAACACTGTTCAAGGAATGTCTTAAATGATTTGCCATTCGATAAACAATAACTGATTTATCACCCAGTTTATCAATTAAGGTGGCATCAGCATTGAAAATGGACCAATTCCGAAGAAGACAATCAGCAATACTAACAC
Organism: Protopterus annectens; assembly: GCF_019279795.1. NCBI lineage: Eukaryota > Metazoa > Chordata > Ceratodontiformes > Protopteridae > Protopterus > Protopterus annectens. The sequence continues at coordinate 358,567,723 of NC_056735.1, read as the reverse complement.
TATCAACACTATATTTAGTAATAAATAGTTCTGAACATTCAAATAATTCTTTTTGCCTATTAGTTGTTGCCCTTAAATGAAGTTAGAGTAAATTTTTGTTAAAAATGGTTTGCAAACACTACTAAATCTTTTGGTGGTCACTTCATTTTTTATCTCCAGTAACATAGCAAAGGGGTAACCCCTTTTCATGAACATGCCAATGACCATCTCACATTCAGTTTTAAACATATTATCATCAGAAATAATCCACACCAATCATACCAGTTGTCTCTTAACCACAGCCTTCTTCTGGTGCCACGGATGCCAACTATCAAAATGCAAATAATTATTAGAAAATATGCTCTTATGATAGATGGTAGAAATATAACAAGCTTCATTCATATTCTTAATCAAATCAATGTCCAAATATGAGATGTGTTCAAAATCAAACTTAAATGTAAATTTCAAAAAGTCAGTTGTATTATTAATGTACTGGAAAAAATTCTAAAGCTTAGCAACAGAATCTACCCACAATAAAAAGATGTCATCCAAATAATGTGTATACACCAACCAACAAGCTTTATGTGTACTGTTGAACACAAAATAATGTTCTCAGTAAGCCATGACTAGGTTGGCAAAGGCACGGGTGCGGGCTGCTCCCATAGCAACACCAGTAACTTGTTGAAAATAATGATTGTCGAAAAAATATAATTATTTTTTAAGACAATACTCATGAGGGCAACCAACATGTTTATTGAATCCTGTTGCAAGTCACCAATAGCCATAAGTTGCTCCTCAAACCAACTAAGCCCTTGAACATGTGGGATAACAGAAAATAGGCTGACAACATTGATGGTGACACAGATAGCCTCATTAGAAAACCTGATGTCATTGATCTGATTTAAAAACTGCTAAGAATCTTTGCTGGCATAAGTAAGTTTAGCGATAGACCCCTTCAGCATAGATTCCAAATACCTGGCAATGAAACAGGTTTTGCTACATTTGGCATCAACAATTAACCTGAAAGGAGGATTATCCGGATTCTTATGCACTTTTGGGAGACTAAAAACACTGGCAATAACTGGTTTAGAATTAGGCATGAATTCTAAATCCTTTAAGAGTATTTGGCCTTGCAAATGCATATCCACAAGTTCAATATCTATAATAGGGAAAGCTGTAAAGATTTCATTTCGGGAGACCTCCCTGTAAGAGCCATCACTCAATAAGGCCTCATTTTCTCATTATAATCGGAGATGTCCATCAAAACTAGCCCACCTCCTTTATCAGGTGTCATTACCCGTATGTTACTGCCATCACTAATATCATGAAAAGCAGACCACTCTTGTTTTGTTAAATTTTTATAATATCTATTCTTACTATGGTGATTTAACACTTGTCTTATGTCATGCTCACATATTTTCTCAAACATCATTATGTTGTTGTTAACTGGTGGATTAAAACAGCTAGCCCATGGGTAGACACAGAGGTTTTATAGCCATAATAACTATTGGAAAACCATAACACCAAATTTAAGGGGTGCTGTCATAATTTCCCCTACTGATGTGGACATCTTTCAAGAGGGTCTCACTCAGACAAATGATTGGTGCCAGAAACATGGCCTCAAGTTGAATACCAAAAAATGCATCATCATTCCCTTTGGGGAGAGTGACATCCCCACAAATTATCACATTAATAACAATGTCCTACATACTCAATCAGTCGTGAGGGATTTGGGCACCCAGGTTGATAGCAACCTGACTTCTGACCATCATGTTGCTTCTATGGTATGGAAAGCCTTCTACATGGCCCACCTCATAAGTAAG